>NC_040888.2:11626789-11928461 GCF_900634795.4 Betta splendens
CCGATGGTCCAATCAGAACCACTGTCTTTGACCTCTAATGACCTCCCCCCAAGGTGTCCACCAATGACACGTTAGGCTTTTGTCACGCCTCCAGTGACTTTTCTGAATCAGAGTTAACTAGTTAATAAAACGGTCAATCAGGTGCATGTTGTGAATTTCTTTTCGTGTGTCACTGACATTCTTTGCCTACATATTCCACCAAGGCACATGGAAAACGTTTACAAAGTCACAAAGTGTTAAAAACAACCCGACGACATTAAGTGTTGTTCTTGGAGGACTAATATCCCGAAGCTTATTTTGTGGCTGGGGGATTTGGGACTGGAATTTCAAAGCGGAACTCAAGTTGACTTTGTTTGTTTCCACACGAACAAATAATCTCGTCTAACATTGTCACGTAGAGGAGATGGCAGCTCTCCGGACGGTGAGTTCATTGACTAGTGTCTGTGTTATTTGATGTGTTATCTTTTAGGAGCCTCTGAGTAAATGAGTCACCCGAATGACTGATAAGTGATCCGACCGAGCGATAATAAGTCTTTACAGCTGAGCGGCTCACACGGGCCGGTGAGTCTGTGCCACCAGCAGCGAGGACACTGAAAAAAACTGGAAATTATTTTGGGTAAAACCGAGTCATTCCAAAATGTGTTGGATAAATCTGTTTTCCTCGTCAACAAAAATGGACAGCTCGAAAGAGACTTATTTATAGCTTGCGTTTAATGGGTTTTTACAAGCCGAACATACCAATAGCTCAAACTGATACCGGTTTCGTATAATACATGTTTTCGTTTGTCGCGCGGGCTGCGCATTTAGCATGTGTTCCCTAAAAATATCCAATGGCTTAGTAGAGTTCGGCTTAAGACTTAAAACGCGTGTCCGACTGTTCAGGAGACTTGGCATCGGACTCAAACACGCCACGTTTATGCGTATGTTATTATCGTGTTATTATACCACTTGGTTATTATTATACTTTAACTTAACCACTTTAACTAAGTGAAGCTGCTGCCTCGGCTCACGTGTTAGCTTATTTTAATGCTAACGCCTGTAGGTACGAATGAATGAAAACCTGGCTCGTGCAGCGGGTTTCTGCAGACGTGTTGCAACAAATGCTTTTCTCTTCACAAGCTCGGGAAAACTTGCATCATGCGGTCACATGCACACACGGGCTCCTGTCGCTTTTTGCAGGATGCCATCAATTCATTTTAGTGTCATTCACGGTGATAAAAGTATGACAATCATGATTAAAAACTTGGCAAACACAGTAACACGTCACTGTATTTATTATGTCAACTCATTCACTGTATCACAGCACTGTTGTATTTCAAAGTTGGATTCATTATTGCGAGATTACCAAGAAACCAAACGACATCTACTGTGTATGCAAGTTATAAAAGGTAACAGTGATATGGCACCCTGTCCAACTAAGATAAGAGAAGAATGTAGTGGGAAGACAGTGAAACCAGGGGCTGAAGGTGGTTTAGAGGAGCTGAGTGTGGACATGGACTGATCGCCTTCTGTGTACATTTCCAACAGCAAACCACCCTTGTTGCTGGTTCCGTGCTAGTTTAGTGTTAGAGTAGACACTGTTTTCCATTCTGCTCCTTCCTCCCCTCAGCTACTCCCCCAGCTCGTTGTCAGCGCCATGAGATCTATGCACCCATATATCTCACCTTGTTTTGCAGTCTGGCCTGGCTGAATTCGCGCATGACTCTAGTTAGAGTAGAGCACTTTTAGTGATGTGTGATCACATTATTTACCGTGTTGCCTAGTGAAAACCCTTAACTTGTGGCTAGTAGGGCGCTCAGTGGCCAGTGTATTGTCCACACAGCGAGTCAGGAGTGTTGGGCTGGAGTGCGGGTAGACTAGACGTCCACAGTGACCGTAGTGTGTAAAGAGCTTCGTCATGTTTTGTTTGCAGGCACTCCATGGACGATGGGTGGTTCAGGCACTCCCTTTTTCCTGTGGGTCACTGCGTTTTGCCAGTTCCTTTAAGGTAATGAGAACAGTATTTCAGATTAGATCTGTTTCTTTGTTGCCGAGCATGGCATGTATAGTGTGCAATGTGTTTATAGATCATAAGCAAAGGCAAGACCGCTGTCAGATAGATGGATTTTCTAAAAAATGTTGTTTCTCTTGTTGTCTTTCCCTCGTTTTCTGCTTGTTGTAATGATTTAATTCAGTTTAATAATTTTAATTTATTGTGTCTAATTGATCAAATAAGTCAGCCTATAACTGACTAAATAACATTCGACTAATTATCTTATTAAAGCATGCACTGTCAATAACGACAATTTAAAAACAATCACTGTATTCGTCGCTTGCTCTGCTCCTGTCCCGTCCCCTTCTTTTTTTTTTTCCTGTCTCCTCCTCCTTGTCCATCTCAGGCAGCTGACCTCACCTTTGAACGCAACCCATCATGCCATCCGAAGCCGGACCCATCCAAATTGGTGTTCGGCAAACATTTCTCT
Organism: Betta splendens; assembly: GCF_900634795.4. Lineage (NCBI taxonomy): Eukaryota > Metazoa > Chordata > Actinopteri > Anabantiformes > Osphronemidae > Betta > Betta splendens. Next base: position 11,629,252 of record NC_040888.2, read on the forward strand.
GACCACATGTTGACCATCTACTGGTCAGAGCAAAATGGCTGGGAGGCTCCACAGATCAAACCTTTCCAGAACCTGTCGCTGCACCCAGCCAGCTCTGCCCTGCACTACTCCATAGAGGTGAGCGCTCTGCCCACATGATTCAGACCTGTCACATGTTTATCTGTTTTTGTGTTTAGGACAGGGCAAAATCTGAAAGGTTTGGGAGATTTAAGAACCCATGTGTGGTTTGGCTGCTCTGTCCAGAGATAAAGTGTGTTTTTGCCTGTCTGCTATTCAGCTGTTTGAAGGCATGAAGGCGTTTCGTGGGGCCGACAACCGCATCCGCCTCTTCAGGCCCATGCTGAACATGGAGAGGATGCATCGCAGCGCAGAAAGATGCTGCCTTCCTGTGAGTTTTAAGCCAGCAACCGTTTATTATCTTCACAGAAACTGTCCATAGACCAAAACGAGACACTAGCATCAAGTTCAGCCACTGTGCGTGAAGTAAACTGACCCACATCATAAATTTTGAATGGGAATACTGTTGGCTTGCAGGTTCTTTCTGGACAGTCTAGATTGTTTGTTTGTTCTAAAGCAACACTTCTTCTGATTTCTGTCTGAATCCAGACCAAACGAAACAAGTTTACGGACGTCAGTGAAACTGTTGCAATTAACTCAACAAAAATAAACTCCATAAGGAGTTGAAGAGTTTAGTAGGCTTTGTCTTGCAGCACTGTGTTAATCTACCATTGTAAGGTTCTTTATAGTTGTTCAGTTCAGCCTTAAACCCTGTCACAAGTGTTGAATTAGCAAACGTCCTCATGTATCTTTTTTTTTTCTTCAATACCTGTAGTAACACGTCCAAGCACAACTCCTTGCTATTTCACTGACTGTTTTAAATGTATAAATTCACAGGGTTTGTCAGGGTCCTTTTACAGACCGACGCCATCTGCAGGGTTATGTAACACTTAGCAGCATGATGCAAGAGTTCAGTTACTCCCTGGAAGGCAGGGCCAGTGAAAACATTTAAAGCATGTTATTCCCTTTTGAGATAGCGATTTATTGTTTTGGTTTATTTAACATAAGCATAAAATATATATCCATCAGTCAACAGAAAATTTCACCAAAAAATATTATATAAAAAGAAATGAAAATAAAACAATGTCTCCCTTAAACAGCTTATGTGTTTAATTGATAATGCATTGTGAAGTATCCAAGACAGTGACATAGCCTGAGCCACAGGTGACCATTGGTGTCGTGGTGTTGTTTTTTCTTGTAGACATTTGATAAAGGTGAACTGCAGGAGTGCATCAGAAAGCTGGTGGAGGTTGACCAGGAGTGGGTTCCTTACTCCCAGGATGCTAGCCTCTACATCAGACCCACCTTCATAGGAACGGAGGTGAGCAAAACCCATACAGTCATAGTTTTATATGTGACTGCTGGCTTTCTGGAGACTGGGTACATGTATAAACTAAAGTCTAAGAGTAAAGTGCTCCTTCTCCCTCTGCTGCAGCCGTCCCTTGGTGTTTCTCGGGCAGGAAAAGCACTGATCTTCGTGATAATTGGACCTGTGGGCCCTTACTTTGCCACCGGGTCCTTCAACCCTGTTTCCCTGCTGGCAGACCCTTCATTTGTCCGAGCTTGGAAAGGAGGTGTGGGGGCCTATAAGATGGGAGGGTAAGTGTGATTTTGTTTTTCTTTTGTGTCCAATAAAGCTGTGACAACTAATCAAACTGCTCCTTCAGTAACTAAAGCGGTCCTTGTCCTTGCCCTAGTTTCTAGGCACAATCAGCTAACCACAAACTGCACCAAAGCCTTGCACAAGGCTACAGGTGCGGTTGTTTTTCTGACAGCGAGCTTCAAGATTTGTTGACCTCAATAATAGTTTTGTTTACTGTAGTTATATTAGAAGGACCTAAATCGAGAAGCAGCTCATAAACAGTGGAATCCAAGCTAATCAGCCACAGTGCAATATGCCAATAAAACAGTAAATGATGTGTTGGTAAACTTGCAGGTTAATTCGAAAAAGATATGATATGAAAAGCAAACAGTGTGAGACTGGTTTCACCGTTCTGTAATCAGTAAGTACCAGTCTGCTACAGTAGCAGATCTGCTTTGTTGTGGGGTTTTCATTCTGCTTGTGAAGCCTAGAAAAGCAGAACAAGAGTCGGCTAGCACTTTATCATTTAAACAATGTCTAGCTTCACAGACAACAACACTTCAGCTAGGCTCTATTTCAACAGAGGCTGTCATATACTGGATTCCCCTACAGCTGCTGGAAACTCTTTCTGTGCACAGCCCTGTGTCCATACGTCCTCATAACGTGGCACCTGTTCAGCTCCGCTGTGATTACATAACACCACTGAACACCCACTCAACTCGCTTAGCCAACAAAATCTGCTCGCCTCTGCTGAAGAGCGGCTTTAACTATGGAGCCCGATTTAGTATCAGGAGCCACAGATTACAGATTACAGTGGAACATGTCATGGTAGTTGCTCTGTACACACAGCAAGTGATACAATAGCATTTCTTAGTTTGCTGTAGGAAATAGTTTAGTATGTGGGAGTTAATTGGAAATCAAAGGAAGTCGCATTCACTTTAGACTGTTGCTACTGTGTTTGTGTCCTACCCTCTGACTTTGTCTTTTAGTGCCTTTCTCAAATCCCTCTAAAATCTGTATTCAACATAAATACACTAGAAATAACCGGTCTGTCTCTCTGTCCAGTAACTATGGGCCCACGATAGCAGTGCAGAGCGAGGCAGTGAAGCGAGGCTGTCAGCAGGTTCTGTGGCTGTACGGAGATCAGGAGGAAATCACAGAGGTCGGCACCATGAACCTGTTCATCTACTGGACCAACGACAAAGGAGGTTGGACTCTTTCTTCTAATGTTCTATGTATGAATATTTGGTAGCGTTTGGTATTGAACACGTGTTTTTGTGTATGCAGAGAGGGAGTTGGTAACTCCTCCACTGGACGGCCTCATTCTCCCTGGAGTGACTAGACAGTCACTGCTGGACCTGGCCAGAGGCTGGGTAAGAGAAGAGACTGATTATTGTGTTCACAGTAACATAGGTCACCTGCAGTGATGAATCTGCAGCTTCTTTCAGGCTCCATATTGAGTTTATAGTATGCTGTAGCTTTGAGATTCTTTGCCTGGTTTGTAGCTGTACAAACCTGCCTATAAAAGTTCACTATGTATTTCAGGCCGAGTTTAAAGTGACCGAACGAACGATGAGCATGAAGGAGCTGCTCACAGCTCTGGATGCTGGAAGGGTCCTGGAGGTGTTTGGAGCAGGGACAGCTTGTGTGGTCTGTCCTGTCGGCAGCCTCCTGTATAAAGGAAAGGTACTGTATCTCCTTTCATACAAGGTGCTTAGTGTTGGGGAAAAAATTGAAAAGGACACAATCAGTTGAGACTTTTTAGGTTTTTTAGTGAGCAGTTTACAGCGAAGGCAACTTCCTCTCACTCAAAGGGAGTGCAGCTTATTTGTAAGGATAGTTCAACCCTGGGGCAGTGCATAGTCACACAATACATGTGAAAATATTTCCCACATCAGATAAAGATACTGTACTACTGTACACACAGGTACTCCCTTTTCTTGCAGAGCAGAAAGGAGAAAACTTGTGAGCACACCAAGGTCACAGCAAACGAGGCTACAGCAAATCAGCTAAATAAATCCCAACAATGTTTCAATGATTAAAATGCAGTATTTTTCCAACAGTTAGATTTTTTTCATTGTTTTAGTTTTCTATGATAATGTTGTCTTTCTTTTTTTAATCATGGTTCATTCCCAGACACCTGCATTAAACCAGGTGTAACCGGTAATTGCCACTAATGTGGTTACTGTAAGTCCACAGCAGGTCGATAACTTCTTACCCAGTACCCCTAGTCTCAATTTGGAAGAGTATTAGTTAATGCTTATTATGTTAAAATTTTACTAAAAAACAAATTGGCTGTCATATTACTACAGTGCGTTACTCTGAGGCTGAAATCCTTTTCTCCTGTTCCCTCAGACATATAATATCCCCACCATGAAGAATGGTCCAGACCTGGCAAAGAGGTTCTACAAGGAGCTTACTGATATTCAGGTAAGTGTGCTTTAACTTCATGCGACACACTTCAGTGACACACAGAGTCTGAGTCTAGCGCCTTCTTATTCATTAAGTCTAAGCTAAGAAAACAAGACCTCTCTAGTGAAACCCAGCATCATCATGTAACATTTAGTTAACGCACAACTACACTAACTGGTAACAGTTCTAAAGTTTTAGAAAATGTTGTGTGTAGAGATGTAGTGTAGCACCTAGAGACAAAGATTTGGATTTAGTTTCATGGTATTTGTTAAAAAGTACCAACACAATCCCTATCTTTGTTATAAGCAAACTTTAGCAGCTCCTAGTGGCAGCAACAGGAATATGTTTGCAAACCAGTTCACATTGGGTTGTCGGGAAATCAAATCTGTTTAATTAATAACCTATTAAATGGTTCCCTCTCTTCTCTGTTGCCCTCAGTACGGACGCACACCTAGTGACTGGGCACCACTGGTCGTTTAAATGGCCCTTTTTGCACACGCCAGCTGTATCAACAGTTAGTCACATAATTCCTGTGTGAACGACCAGCAGCCACCCACTAATGCACTCCTGCTTACTCACCAACCTGAAGAAGGTGGACACTCCTCTCTGCCAGCTTTTAAAAGACTCTCCTTTTCGTGCGGACTAGCGTAGGAATATTGGTGAGTTGAATGTGACGACTTTGGGAAGAATATTTGGGAAGCAATATTATGAAAAGTATGCAGCGGTTTAATTTGATATGACCCCAAAACAAGAAAAGTAAATGATAACAGCCTGGAAAAAAAATATTGGTGATTGATGAAATTATTTATTGCACTAGTATTTGTGCGTCTTTCCAGCTGTGAGTGTCTTCTGCAGGTCACAGTCCAGATGTTGCTTCCTGTAGTCACTTGCATTCATTCATAGTAATGACAGTGGTCATATTAACACTACAAAGAAGCAGTTTCATCAATATTTCATTCTCGCGTTAACAAAAAAAAGCACAGGCGAATATTAGCAATATGTGTCTAGAACCTATTCTGTAAATGCAGTATCTCATGTACTACAAAAGCAAAAATGTAACTAACCTGTAGAACTTGCAACAATCAGTGGTGTTTTTTCTCCTAAACGTGTAGCTGTTACATGTGAGCAGTAGTCAGTGAATGCAGCGTGCGGCTGGTTACCGTCGTGTCTCCTACTCAGTGATGAGGGACTGTTACAGTACAGTAGTCGTCATGGGGCCACGTCACTTTGACACTGATGTTTGCACTGACTTTAGTTAAGGTACGTTACCTGAGCTTTTATAGGAGGAAACGCAAGCGTTTTTATGTTTATTGGGTTTTGTTTGTTAAGAACACGACAGCACAACAACTGAAGATGGAAGCTAAGACAAAGACATGCGAGTGGACGATGGTATGCACACATGCGTAGGATGACCGAAGGGCTCAGACACAGTCACACCTGCACTAGTTACTGTGTGATCCTTATGAATCAATGTATAGTGACAATTGGATTGTGTTATATTAGAGATTTTTAAATATTTTTGTCCTTGTTGTCACATTAGGTCAAACGTCTTCCAAAGTAATGAGACAATGTGAGTGGTGGCTTGCTGTTTCTTAGCTTTACGTCCTTCCTTTGCTGGTTTTCCTGTATTTTAATGTGTTTTATCTTTTCCACACGTACTGTACATCTGTTCGTTTCTTCTAAGTGCCTAACGTCAGTCTGTGCATCTGTAGCTGCTGCTTGTTTTCGGGCGATAGCTGGGTTCTTTCAGTTATGTCAGATTGGGGATTTTTAATGTGCTGTAAGTTTTACTTGGATGTTATTGTTTTTACAATAAATCTCATCTGGGTCAAACATTTGATGCAGTGTTATGCTCATTCAATACAACTTAATACAGATAATACAATAACATAATACAAACTTCTTATGCAACAATGTCTAGACTCTTTTGTAATCTGCTCTACAGGTAACAATACTGACGAAGCTTCCATTAGTATTCAAAATGATAACTGGTACTAATGTGAGTATAAGCACAATTAGAGAAAGGTTCTAATTTAACACAAATAATCTATGAATCAACTATTTAGATGTGGCCATTATTAAAGACATTTCTAAACTGACAAGGCAAATTATACCAATTACATCAAGAGATAATTACACCATTTTTAATACTAATACCTGCAGAGATCACTATATCTGCCTATCTAAGCTACTCATATGTTCATACTTAGCTATTGATTTTTATATCAGAAAGCCAGTGATTGTAATAATTAAACATGTGGGTAACATCTTTATTTCATCTTCTGAAACATGACAACTTGCACTTAGCCCAAAAGGATATGTCAAGACTTTCTTTCCTCGGTTATTAATATGTAATGGTTGGTCTGATAAATGGTAACACCCTGAACCTGACAGTTTTTTTTAAGTGGACACCTCTTCAAACACAGCAGAGGTCTTCTGACCCATCGGGTTGTAGAGGAAAGCTTCGATTTCTCCACCGCCGTTGCCCATTTTCTGGAAGTGTATTTCCAACACATCCTGCAGCGTGTCCTGTTCCATGACATTGGGGATTCCTGTTAGTAAGACCGTCCGAGAGCACGCCGACATCTTGGTCTGGAAGGAAATCACCACACATTAATGTGGCCTTGTTTTACAGAAGTGTTACAGTTCCAGTAAAAAGCATCTTGTGGATGATGAGCTGCCTCTTCTCTGCACTTACCTCTAGATTTGTAATCTTTCCATTTAGAAAAGGAGTCACTCTCACTCTGTGATTATTTTCTTGGAGCTTGACTTCATGGTATTCCACCTCCGTCAGACGTTTGGCAACTAAAGAAAGTAAAAACAGTTCATCATTTGGGACTTCAATGGAAAGAAAAAAAATCAAGTAATCTTTGTCTAATCACCTAGATTTCCTTTCAGTGACCACTCTAGGTTGAACAGGTTAAACTACAAACACAGTATCATTTAGAGAGTTTGCTTACTGTCTTTGTCTAGGAACGCAATAACCACAGTCCCCGAGTCAGGCAGCATGTCACAGGCCTCCACCTCACCGCCTCCGTTTTTGCTCTTGGAGAAGTGGATCTCCAGCTTGTTCAGCATAGTCTCAGTGTCCATCTTGGGCAGGTTGGAGATTAATATGCGCTGAGGACAAATGTCAGTGTCCATCTGCAGAACAGAAACACAAAGTGCAGTTGAGCTCCAGCAGAGGAAGCGGATGCAGACTTGGCTTAGTCTCCTGTTCTGTACCTCCAGCAGGCTGGGCAGCATCAGGTGAACTGGCCTGGCCTCCAACGTGATACGACACTCGCTCCCCAGATCCACCTGATGCTGCTTTGCTTTCAGGATGTTCTTTGCCACTGATGTCAAAGACAACACAGGGTTATCACTGATATAACCAGTTTTTGCCCCACAGACCAAAGCATCAAACTCACCGTCTTTGTCCTCAAACGTGACCAGTGCCGTCCCTTCATCCATCGGGTAGACTATGTGTGCTTTCATTTCGAACTTCTGCATGTTGACTGCCTTGTCTGTTTTACCACTGAAGATGAACTTCTTTTCTGGCACAGCAGTGAACACCTGAAATAGACATGTGCAGTTTTACTAAACGCCCAGCAAATCAGGCTGCTGGTGTGCGCGCGCATGCGTGTGCTGTGAGGTTGACGCACATCGTTCTGCTGTTTGAGACAATCTACTGCCACCTCTTCCTCCCTCAGTGCTGCCTTCACTCTCTCGATCTCCTTCAGCAGATCTCTCTCTTCCAGCAGTAGCAATTCCAGCCTTAGCTACAAGACAAGAGTTCAAAAGGCATGAGACAAAATATGCTGCTGTTCCTCTTTTTATTACATGCAGAAAAGAAAGAAATACTTTTAAAGGGTTGGAGCAAAAGATACACACTTTCTCATTTTGAAGCTCCTCTTCATTTCTCTTTTGTTCCTTTTTTATATCCTCGGCCAATTTCTTTGAACGCTCCTTGAACTTCTGGGTCATGTCCTTTGCATCGTCTCGAGCATCAGCCAGCTCCTTTTGCTCCTGCATCAGCTGATCATATTGTTTCTGTGGATACAAAAATTATTATTAGGGCCATAACTAAAAACACACAGCAGTTTTGTACAGGTAATGACTTGTAAAATGATGTGAAATTAGAATCCTGACACTGTTATTGCTGTACATATACCTGTTTATTGGGTGACTTTAGTAAAGACATGAGAGATCATGACTGATTTTGTTTTATCAGCTAGGATTTGTGCTAGTATATATGAAAATCAGACCACAAGTCATTTAATAAAGCTTAGAACTAAATATTGTATTGAAGAACAATGTAACATTAAAATGCTCACATTTGAAAACTTAAAGAATTGTAGCATTGTAGCAATATTTATCAGTTTATGAGAATTGTCATTGATTCACGTTGTAATCAATCATCACAGCATAGAAAGACCTCAGTCTAATGGCTCAAGATGCTAATTTAGACTTGTTTTTAAACCAAATCGTGTAAAAAGCCTAATGCGGTTCAGTAAATAGTTTTACAGCACACCTTGTAGTTGGTGATTGAAACCTGGATTCCATTCAGCGTGTCCTCAGACGGCTGTGAAGGATCCACCACAAGAGAGAATTCCTAGAAAACAAACACACCAGTTATAGTCTAAAACAGAGGAACTAACACATTATTACAAAACAAGATCTTTAGTTGATCTTTATGATCCAGTGCCCGGAGAATATCATGTGTACAATATGTTTTGATTATTATCAGGAAGGAAATGACGTCTTACCTCGTCTGAAGACATAGTGAAAGTAATCTGCAATATTCGCAAAATATTAGAGGTTTGTATATGTCATCAATCCAATCAGTGCTTCAAATGGAATTATTAACATATGACTATCAAGAATCAGATCTAAACTATAGATAAAACTATCAGACTGAATCTGTCAATGCTCTGTAGGCCCCACATAAACAATGTGACGTCCAAATCCATAAATACATCAAGGTTTGAAAATACGTCCACTGCTATAAAGGTAATGATAAATACCTCCCACCTTACACCACCGAGTTATTCTGTTTTCAGCTCAACTAAATACGTTTGAATTGTTAACGTGTTTTGTCTGAGCTCACCTTCTGTAGAAGAAATCCTTTCTGCGATTATTCTTTCAGTTTTCTTTTCTCACTAACAGGAACTCGAATACGTAATTTCTCCGTTAGGGGGCGCTGCAGTAAATGGGACATTGGGGCTAAGCTCATAAGGTGACTTAAGCATTCACAGCGTTTGAAACCTTATTACAAGTAGAAATACAGACCCAAACCTTGTCACAAGCTTGCTATGTACTTGACGTGAACGATAATTGGAAAAAAGTCAATTTCAGATATACTCTTCTGAGGTATTGGAGTCAAAAAGTCTGGAAAAAAGTGTGGACTGAACCACCTCCAACTGAACATCAGTAAAACTAAGGAGCTGGTGATAGACTTTAGGAAATCTGGAAGACCTGTCACCCCTCTCACTGTTAAAAAGTAAGAGGTGGAGGTGGTGACCGAGTACAAATACCTGGCAGTGTACTTGGACAATAAACTGAACTGGCAAAATAACTCCTTAGCTGAGTGTACAAGAAGGCTCAGAGCAGGATGTACTTCCTGAGGAGGCTCAGGTCCTTTAACGTCTGCAGCTCCATGCTGAGGATGTTCTATGAGTCTGTGGTGGTAAGTGTTGTATGCTGTGGTCTGCAGCATGAATGTAGCAGACAGTAACAGACAGAACAAAGTGATCAGGAGGGCTGGTTCTGTTCTGGGGTGGAGCTGGACCCCCTACATGCTGTAGCTGAGAGGAGGATGCTGGTCCAACTCCTCTCCATCCTAGAAAACACCTCCCATCCCCTACACAGTGTGCTGGCTGGACAGAGGAGCACCTTCAGCCAGAGGATGACCAGTATTAGGAGCTCCACAGGACGACACTGGAGATCCTTTCTACCGGTGCCATCAGCCAGTACAACTCCTCCTCTCTCTAAGGGTTGATCTTCATCTGTGCAATACATGTATAATAAAACTTTAGCTAGTAATCAAATGAGTGTGTTTAGAAGTGTTATTCTTATTTTAAGCTCCCTACCTAAAATCTGTACTCTGGTACCACATATGAATTTATACACCATCACCAACCCAGCTTTCAGTACTATCAATGGGATAAATGCAGAACATTATACATTAAAACTGTTGCAACCAGCTCACAAGTCTGATTTTGGTACCTGAGCATTACTCACTAATGACTGATTCGGTAATGATGAACAGCAGCCAGACTAGATGACAGTGATAATATAAAAACATCATTGTTCCAAATATTTCATATATACCAAGTGCTGAGGTGTGAACAATAAACTTCAACTAAACAACTAGTGGGGCTGTAGTAGTAGTGAAAACTATTTTTGGCCTACATATAAGTGTTAAAACTATAATCCTGTTATGTTTCATCCCAAAATGCAACACTGAAATGACTAAATATGGTCATTTCCATCATAATAAAATACATCTAAAACGTAATAAATCCAAAAAAAAAGTCACTCAGTTTTTTTTTTCAATTTTATTTATTGACAAACCAAGTAATTTTAGAATCTGAGCTTCTGGAAGAACCACTTGTTCTTGCCCGTCTTGTATCTGGAAACAAACAAAAAAGGACAAAAAAACAAACAATACATTTAGCACAGTCTTAAAGATGAGCACATATTGTTGAGTCTGAGTTTATGTGTTAGAATCCATATCATAGAGTATTATGTCCTCTAAACCCGAAAGAACAATTAGGTACCTTTTTCTTCGGAATTCATAAATTACCAAATCTCAAAATGAAGACACTAACCTCTCCTCAAACTTGACTTTGGTCTCCCGCCTGGCTTTGCGCTTGAGAGCAGGGTCCCTGAAGACATCCTTGTTGACAACAGCTTTGTCCAAAGGAATATCCACAGAATATCTGAGGTAAACAGAGTTCAACTATTTAGAAAAAGTCTTGCAAGTCATTTGACAGCTTGTTTCACCGATGAATTTACACAGGAGACACTATCTAAACCTCATGAATATATTGTCACAGCTCAGAAACTCATCCTGGACCTGATTTTCCACAGATAATCGTTTGTGCACAATCAGTGTACAGCCACCACACGCTGGGAAGATAGCTAGTTGAAATGCATTATATTTTATGCACTACTAATGTTTTCTAAAAGTGTAATTAGTAAAACTTGGCAATTGCAAAAGATGATTGCATCAAAACTGCTTCAAAAAACATTCAAAGCTCAATACCCAAAACATGTTTCTAAAAGCAGTAAAAAAACAAAATGAACAGCAGATAATTTAAACTCAAAAGTAAAAGTGAATGTCTGATGAATTATTTGCTAACCTGCAATATAATCTTTGAAGCTACATGTATTAAACAACAACAAACAAAACAAGAGTATGTAGCGACATGAAGCCTGTTGGATTCACATTCGATTCATACAAAATCTGCAGAACAACAATCTTTAGATTTCAGTTTTTAAAATCACAGTAAAGCAGCAAATATGAAATGTACCCATTCAATCAACACAACAGCTCTGCTATAAATTCTTTTAAAATTTTAACCTTTTTCTACATTCCAGAAACATTTCACACCTTTACATGCTAAATCTGTTATCTACATGTTTAAAAAAAAAAAAAGGATACTGTCCAAGGCAGAATCATTGAGATTCACATCCTAATCTAGTACACCTGGGTGTGGTAGCAATAAACAGAATATTCAGTAAGCGAAAACAAGTGTTAAATGCACTTGACACTGACCTGGTGGGCATCAGGTGGTTGTAGTTGAACACCTTGACAAAAACTTTCATCTTGGACCTCTTGGCAATCTTCTTCTTGCCCATACTAGCGGTCACCTTGCGGGGATAGCGGTCAATACCTGCAACCAGAGTGTGGCTGTAGGGACGGTCAGTGGTGCCATCATCAATGTTCTGGAAAAAAAAAAGACTCCAATAAGAGTAAACTGCCTGTGGGAATAGCATCAACTCTAGATATGTTGGTACTTCATGATGCATGTACGATTCAGACTGTGCAGGTCACCTAAGTGATTTAAGTACCTACAAAAAGACTATACCTGCACAAACCCAAGCTTTACCAATTTAACCAACCATGACAATCAAACTTTCAAATCGGACACCAATACCAGAGCTAGGCTCACGTTTAAACTATTTAATCCGCAACACGCTTGCAACTAACCAAAGCTAGCAGCAGCTAGCAACACAGAGCTACATACCTTGACGATGACAGCTTTGCGTCCGGCGTAGCGTCCAGCTAGGACCATCACCACCTTCCCAGGCTTCATGAACTTGCCCATTTCTGCCACAAACAAAACTCTATGAACGGAAAATATTTATAGTAGGAATCCGCAACTATGCAGCAATGTTAGCAACTTTTATAACAATTCACTGCCGAAACTACTCACTAGCTAGGCTAACCTAGCTTTAGCCTTCAGTTATTGGCGATCTTCTAGAGCTTTTAACTAATTAAATCACAACTACAAATACCAAGTAATTATAACTTATGTTTTCTTTTAGGGAATCCTTGACAAGCGTTAAATATACGAAGGTCCTTTAAGAGGCTGTAGACTATGAGTAGCATCTACATCAAGGAAGCTGCCATGTTGAAATTTGTGCTACGAAGACGAAGGGCTATATTTCTGACCAATTTTAACCCTTTGTCAAATATATATACACAAAAATATCAGTCACATATTTGCTACATGGGCAATTACAATAATCACAGTGAAAAAGAAATAACAAATTGGCACAGGTTAAGAGCGATGATTGAGGATTATGTGAAGGGAACGCTCACTCACTGATGCTGTTCTACGGCCACCACTAACAGGAAAGGAAGTACGTAAGATTTCTGTGAACTTTGACCCCCACCACGAGCTATGTCACTTCCGCATGTTGTGTTTAAAAAAAACTTTATTAAAACAAACGAACAAACATTCGTGATAATCTGTGAAAAATTACAAAATAGTGCTCAAGAATTTTGTTAGGGTAACAATCTAAAGGAGGAATGGGAAATAAATATTTAATTAGATTATGTAAATGACTGTACATAAAACATGTGAAAATTCATGAACTCTTACTTACTGTTCAACACTGAACAGACCTTCAAAAATTAGATACCCCCCCCCCCATTGCATCTTTAAAGCCAGTGAGGATTTCAGGTTAATGTGACTGTTTTATATTTATTTAAAAATATGCCTTAGGCTCATAAGCAGCAGAGCAATTTATTTATTGATGTAACCGTCAACAGACATATACATAAGCTTTAAACGTAATAATAACTAAAATAAACAAAACCTACTGATCCAATATTTCACTTCTTAATGTAACTTCACAAAAATTAACAACAATGTATTCCTGTTTTTATGAAATGCTACTGCATTTTGTATATTAATATATTTTGAAATGTTCTACCTACATAAGTGTTCCACTAATATGTTATGAAATAAATAAATACATGTTTGCTAACACATCCATCCATCCATCCATTCATTCATCCATCCAGTCATCCAGCTTAATCCCACGGGGGGCTGGTGCCTATCCCAGCTGGCTATGGGCGGGAGGCAGGGTACACCCTGAACAGGTCGCCAGTCAATCACAGGGCCTTGCTAACTCCAATAATAGAATAACAAAACAACAGAATAATAATAGATGTTTGTCTAAACAATGTGAAATCAGCCAAAGTATCACATACACGAGGATGCAGGAACACTGATGTTTCACCAAAGCATACAGCAAAAATAATATTCATTAATGGCATCTATGGTTTTTACATTCAGTATTCAAGGATCCCACACATGCAACACAGCTTTTTGAGGAAGATACAAAATTTACCTCACAAACAAAAGAAAAGTGTTGTCACTTAGGCTTACAATCAGTCAGTTTGCTACATGTGAATTACCGCTAATAATTAATTCCATTAAAAAGAAATTGATCTGTACTAGCACAGTACCTGGCCCAATTACAAGCCTATTGTTACTATGTTGAAGCCACAGTATCAAAGCGTTCCTGTTTTATATTTCCTACTGGATTGTCTTAACAGCCGACCACGTTACAGTACTGACTACTGTATGCATCCCTTTGCTGCATAGGTCAGGGGACTATCATGAAGAGAGGAATGTAAAATGAGCAGAGGATGCAAAGATCAGAAAGGCTTTACTAAAAAAATGAGGTAATCGCCATCTCCACTCTAAGGCAAGTTTACAGTAAAATTAGCTTTGTCTGCTTGAAATGTTGGTATCTTAAATCTAGTGTGTTATGCAAATTAGGGCTGCTTGAAGCTGAAGCTTATAACCATCCACACACGTGCATACTGATGATATCACATACTTGCACTGTAATTTATCACTGGGTTTTTTGGTCTGGCTGTTTAGCTGATTTAACACTTCATTTCTAAGACTGGCGATTTTCAGAAAGCGTCCTTGATGTTCTTCAGCTGCCGAACAGCCAAGTCCACTGGGAGGTTGAACTTGAGGTGGCTGAGGCGGCCCAGGATGCGCAGGGCTCCTTCAAAGCCGGTCTGGGCCATGTAGCTCCAGGACTGGTAGTGAGGGTGAATCAAAGTCCCTGACTTACACAGCAGGTTGAGCCATGACACGAGCCGCTGCTCGTTGAGCGCCATGCACACCAGCGCTTTAAACTCGGTGTCTGGTCCTCGTTTGTAGCGTCCGTGTTCCTTCAGCACAGTGTGAATGGCCCACAGCAGAGACTGTTTAGGGGTGATAGTCACTGGTCCACCCCCTACAGGCAGACTGAAGGACTGTGAAAGCTGGCGGGCTGGTGACTCGACAAAGGCTTTCCCATTTTTGGAGTGGTAGTATTTAACAAACAGTTCCCATGGGTGGATGGACTTCGTGGCTGGTCTGAAAGGCAGCAGGCATGAGATCGGTGCCAGCACCAGACTCATGGTCTGTGAGGGCAAGAAGAGACCGTGAGCCAACAGGTCCTTAAGAGCAATCGCCAGCTCCTTCCTCACAGACGTCGTCAGCTCGTCTCTGGGCCCCAGTGCTGCGTTGCTGGTGTAGTTGACGACATGCTCGAGGGAGGGCTGTTTGCGTGAGCCCAGGATTCGCACCTTCTCCACACTTGCCTCCAGCTGCTGCAGCAGGGGCCCATAGTCCTGATTGACCGGCTCCTGGGGCCACATGCTCTGCGGTACGTGGCCGGCTGTGCAGCCGAACTGGCTCGCAGCGAAGATCTGCAGCACAGCGAGAGCCTTCTGGATAAGCTGCAGACCGGTTTCCCGCATCTTCTGGGCCTGTTCTGGGTCTACTGCAGTGACAAAGGGACACCCTCATTAGGAGACACTTACAGCAATAATCCTGCCTTAACAGAATTAAGGGGTTAATACAGAATTAAAATTTGGGTCATTTGTATGGTTTGATATGTTTGAACTGACCTTTCTTTTTGGACCCTGGATTTCGTGCATTGGTCCCTGCTGCTTGTGGCTGCGGCCTACCATCTGACAACAGAGGGTTCCCCACCTCATCTAACACAATGAGGCAAACATTATAACTTAGCCGTGCAAACAGAAGACCTCATACCGACTCTGACTCTAAGCTTGCATACCCTGGATAAAGTTGATGAACATCTCCAGGTCTCTGATCTGGGTCTTGAGCTGCTCCACCAGCTGTTCTTTGACTCTGGCTGGGTTCACTATCTGAGCGATGGCGGCGTCAACCCTCTGCCTCAGCTCTTCGGGCGACAAGTTGCCAATGTCCTCATTCAAGTTGACATCCAGCTTTTTGATCAACTCATCAATGATGACCTGGAAGTCACATTTAGGGTGAGCAGCTGGCTCCTCATGTGGTAAATGCAACATCAGGGTTGGACACCCCTGTACTAGTTACAACAGGATTTATCCTGCACTCCCACCTTCTGTCTCTCCATGACAACAGACTGAGGCAGCGAGTCGTAGCTGCCCTCCTGATAGGCGAAGCGCTCCAGATCATCCAGCTGTGTCTTCAGCTGGAAAATTAGATCTTTCTGCTTTTCCCTCTGAGCTTCCAGACGTTCCCTTTTCTCCCGCTCACTCTGATGAGTAAAATCAAACAACGATTTTGGGATTTAATGCAGGCTGACCATAATAAGACTTTGTCAATCAAAGCATTTATTGTTTTGCAGTTGGACGTACTTTAATAATCAGCTGTACCTTATGTTGCTATAAGCTAAATTTACATTTACATACAAGATGAGACATCAGGTATCATACTCACCAGATCCCCCTGAGTAAAGCATGTGACAAAGGTGAAACAAAAGGAGCCATTTAGCAGGAAAACGTATTAAGCGATAATGATACAGAACATATACATACAGTAAGGAGTGGCTATGCAAGCATGAAGCTTTACTGAAGATTAAATGCACACAGGCAGGGAGTAAACAGTGATGGGAACAAAGCAGGTTGTGTGAACACCACTGTGTACACAAAAGCCTACAATAAACAAGCCAGAGGCATTTTCTACGCACTTGCAGGGCTGTGAGTCACACACGTCGTGGCAGAAAGCACTGTTTCCCACCAGAGATAAGATCAAGGAATAGGTGGGTGCAGCAGAGTGTGACACAAGCGTCACAGCTTAATCAGTGATCCTACAGCTACTGGTTTAACATCACGTACGGTCAGTGTGTAAGAGACCTGATTTCTATAAAGTAATACTCTGACTACAATCACTTGTTTTAGTTATGGCCGTTACACAGGAGGTGTGTGGGAACCTGTCTGTGCCCTGGGGCCCATTATTGTCCCTTATAGGAAATGGGGACAATTTAACCATTAAGCCAACTATGAACTAAAGGCCGCGTGGGTCTGATTTGTGAAACCCTTACCGTGTTTTCCAGCTGTTTGGCATCCTGAGCTCTGCAGCCCACAACATGCGGGCAGCCCCTGAAGGCGAACTCCTCCAGCTCCGCCAGCATCCTCTCCTTCTCCTCGCTCTGGGCGTGGACGATCTGCTTCAGTCGGAACTGCACCTGAGCAAAGTGGGAGGTGAGCGCGAGCAGAGAGGAGTTCAGCAAGTCCTGCTCCTCTTCCAGCTTCCTCATCCTGGAGGCCGTTTCCTCCTCGGTGACGCAGGGCGAGCCTCCCTGCCTCGGCTGCCCACCGCCGCGGCTCTCATCCTCGGGATTTGCCACGGCGCCGACCGGTGCCCATCGCTCTCCGGCGCCGGCGAACACAGCCTCGCTGTCCGACGCTGACAGCTCCTCCGTGGACATACTGCAGGGCGGAAGTAGCTGCAGCCGTTGGACGCCGCCGCCGAAGAAGTGGTGAGTCCTTCCGGATGGTCCGTTCGCGTGTTTGCGCAGATAACAACCGTGATCACCGTAGGAGAAACAGGTGCATCGCCATCTTGCGAAGGATGATTCATACGTCAAAGCCCGAACGGAGACACGTCAAGTTAACTAGGAAACTACCGGAAATATAATAGTTTCAAAATAAAAGCGCACACTGTCGCGTAGAAGTTCCATTTCAGTTATTATTATTTTTTTAATTTGTTTATGAATTACAGTCCATCAGCACAGTGTATATAAGATATTTTGCTGGTGCATTAATGCAAAGCAAATCATAGTAATTTAGAAGTTGATGAACCTTTATTGAACCTGTATTTTGTTAACAATTAAACAAATAAATGTGAACGTCATTGATGGTACATTACCTGCTTGTTAATATATTGTAACATATATGTGTGTGTGTGTTATTTCTCATCTGTCCCATTTAATATAATTCTTACGTTCTCAAAGAAGGATTTGAAAAGTTGTAGCATTATATCCCATTTATTCACGTTAATGAAACAAGCATGTAAATCAGCACGTATGTTTCATTTCATTTGAGATATAGGTGAATTGTATTTGTTATGGTGAGTGTTGAATCCCATTAACAGATGCACACTATACAATATTCAGCCACATTTAAAAACACTAGATTGCTATGTATACTTTAACGAAGATGACATTTTAATCATTGTAGCTGCCACAAAATGAATTCACAGATAAAGTACTGCACATAAAAATATAAGCCTGAACAGAAACCAATGGAGCAAAATGAACTGTTCCTTCATCATGAAGTGGAATTAGACAGCTTTGGGACTCATTATAGACAGATAAGTGTATTTTCCCAAAAAAGGCAGTTTAAGGAGAACACACAGTAAGAGACAGCTGATAGTGGACACTGCCTGTGGAGTGTTTCATTTATTTTCTTATATAATGAAGCAGAGTTTGTTAGTTGTTAATGAGTTAATCACAGGTTTATATGTTAGTTTGAATTTAGATGCACAAGAAAAAAACTTTTAACTTAATCATGACAATCATTAAATCCCTTTAAATTATGTTGTATTTGGGAATCACCCGAAAAATTAAACAACAGTTTGCTAAAACAATGATTTTACACAACTAGAGCTCTCTTTTCATTGGCACGGAACATATGCCAGTTGAACCAGTTGAACCTGGTGTTCTTAATGCAGTCACCAGTGTCAGTGCAGGTGTACCCGGCCTCGCAGCAGTGCTTCATGTCGCTGCAGCACACCGCCTGCAGAAATGCCATAGGAGGGAAGAGATGCAAGACTGTTAGCCAGCAGTTAAAGAATGTTATTATGGTGTAAACAATCTTTGTGATGAAATTTCATAATAAAGAAATACTTTTCAAAATAATAATTACCACATAGTGATATTCATTTTAACACCACTAGGTGGCGTAAATGGCTGTACCATTTAATATAAATGTACAATTAATATATGTTTTTTAATGCATTAGCTGGACTTGGATGTGATGTTTAACAGTATCCCATCTACAGTGATGTAACACAGCTTTATGAACTGTTACATAATATGTGTGATTTTCAAACAATAATTACACTGGAGTACATTGTGCTCTGGTCTACAAGAACAATTTATCATTAATATGTCCAATTTTAAAAATCATCAACCAGCACCTGTAAGGCTCACAATGGGCCATGTCTTATGTACGGTGCAGGACAGATGTTAGACCATCTTTTCAGTCCAGCAATCTCACTCTCAGGAAAGAAAGCACTTATTAAAATTTCAAATTCTGAAAATGTCTTACATTAGGCAGTGGACAGCAGCCCCATTTAGTGGCAGACACCCTGCAGCAGGTCTGCCCATCTCTACACTTGGTTTTGTCGTCACATGGCACGTCTTTGGACTTTACAGGACTGGGCTGGTGTTGCTGTTTAGGCAGCAACACAGGTGTCAGTAGAAGAGTCTCCACATGCAACTTCTGACAAGACTTTGAGGCCATGTTGCAGGTGTAGCCCTTTGGGCAGCAGTGTTCCTGGTCTGGACAGCACACAGCCTGGAGAAAACATGCAGATGTTAGCGTTGATATCACTTACTTTACATACGCACGCTTGGCAATGCTAATTACTGCATATTTGCATGTCCAATAGCTGCCATGTTTCCACTTATCTCCCTTCACACACTTACGTTTTGCATCGGGCAACAGCCCCACTCGCCGGACTTCAGCCGACAGCAGGTGGTGTCTTTAGGACACTGATTCAGACCGCCACACTGCTCAGAGCCGGGAGGAGCATCAGCACTGGTGGTCGCCTGAAGCTTGGTGTACCATGGGATCACCACTTCCCCTTTGATGCATGATGTCTTGTGCTCATCACACTTGTACTGTTTGGGGCAACAGTGGCTCCCATCAGAGCAGCACACTGCCTAGAAGGAAGTGAGAGAAGAAGTGCTACTGTCATTTTATGAGTCCTGCTCTCTAGTTCTTCATTAATGCATGCTGCAATAACAGTCTGCATGTTAAGCTTCACCCGATTCAATGATTTTCAAGATGCTCACCTGGGGCAGTGGACAACATCCCCACTTGTGAGTAGAAACCATGAAGCAGCAAGTTGTGTATTGAGGGCAGCTGGTGTGGGCATCACATTGTACTCTGTTGTGAGCTCCTGTGTTCTCCTCCTCATCTTCCTCCTTCCACTTCTCGTCTTGCTCTGCTACCACTATGCCTGTTTCGTGTTTTTGGGTGCTGAAGGCTACTGTAGTGGGTGCCACTGTAGTAAATGCAGGCTTTTTCCGTGTCATGGGTGAGGAGCCTGAGGCACCCTTGCAGGTGACTGTGGTCAGGTCACAGGTGGTGCCAGAAGGACAGCAGTGTTCATGGTCGTTGCAACAGACAGCCTTATAGAAGATACAATTATACTCAGTCAGTCAAAAACATCAACTTATCCTTAGACTAAGAAAAATATTTACACGTCCAGTAAAAATGATTTCATCAAATTTAGATCAAATATTTTTAAACGTATTAGTGCATGTTGCACTGACTGAGTGGATGGCATTGGATGGAGTAACAATAATGTGTAGCTCCACCTTCATTACAATATATGCATTTACCTCAAGACTTTAAAAACAACAAACTACTGTAAGTTGTACCTCTGGTAGGGGACAGCAAGCCCAGTCCCCTGTTTTGGTCTTGCAGCACGTGGTACCATCTGGGCAGCTGGCTGTGGAGTTGCATGGAACATTTCTGGCCTCCACATTCTGCCTAGGGATGACTGGTAGTTTCTCTGCCCATGGTAAAGCTCCTGTCTCACCATCACAGGTCCCTGCAGCCAGGTTACATTGTTTGCCATGCGGGCAACAGTGTAGGAAGTCGTTACAACAGACAGCCTGAGTGTGATACGATTGGACAGATGGAAAACCATAAATGCACAGCTTAACCTTTTGCATAATATGAATTTAAATGGGGGTGGGCATTTATCGCCCCTCCAGGGACACTGTCCTGGTTGTTTTCCAAACTCTCCCTGCTGATCACCTCCATCAGGTGTGTCAATTGCTTTTTCAGCCGCTGGTTGGCTGAACACACCTGATTGAGGTAATCAGCAGGAAAACCAGTAAGACAGTGACCGAGGACCAGAATTACCCACCCCTGCATTTAAATAAAGACTTGAAAACTGCTACAGGTAACTAAGTTGCACCTCTGGGAAAGGACAGCAAGCCCAGCCTCCATCCTTGGTCTTGCAGCACGTGGTACCATCTGGGCAGCTGGCTGTGGAGTTGCATGGAACATTTCTGGCCTCCACATTCTGCCTAGGGATGACTGGTAGTTTCTCTGCCCATGGTAAGACTCCTGTCTCACCATCACAGGTCCCTGCAGCCAGGTTACATTGTTTGCCATGCGGGCAACAGTGTAGGAAGTCGTTACAACAGACAGCCTGAGTGTGATACGATTGGACAGATGGAAAACCATAAATGCATAGCTTCACCTTTTACATAGTATGCATTTATAAAGACTTGAAAACTACTACAGGTAACTAGGTTGCACCTCTGGGAAAGGACAGCAAGCCCAGCCTCCATCCTTGGTCTTGCAGCACGTGGTACCATCTGGGCAGCTGGCTGTGGAGTTGCATGGAACATTTCTGGCCTCCACATTCTGCCTAGGGATGACTGGTAGTTTCTCTGCCCATGGTAAAGCTCCTGTCTCACCATCACAGGTCCCTGCAGCCAGGTTACATTGTTTGCCATGCGGGCAACAGTGTAGGAAGTCGTTACAACAGACAGCCTGAGTGTGATACGATTGGACAGATGGAAAACCATAAATGCACAGCTTCACCTTTTACATAGTATGCATTTATAAAGACTTGAAAACTACTACAGGTAACTAGGTTGCACCTCTGGGAAAGGACAGCAAGCCCAGCCTCCATCCTTGGTCTTGCAGCACGTGGTACCATCTGGGCAGCTGGCTGTGGAGTTGCATGGAACATTTCTGGCCTCCACATTCTGCCTAGGGATGACTGGTAGTTTCTCTGCCCATGGTAAAGCTCCTGTCTCACCATCACAGGTCCCTGCAGCCAGGTTACATTGTTTGCCATGCGGGCAACAGTGTAGGAAGTCGTTACAACAGACAGCCTGAGTGTGATACGATTGGACAGATGGAAAACCATAAATGCACAGCTTAACCTTTTGCATAATATGAATTTAAATGGGGGTGGGCATTTATCGCCCCTCCAGGGACACTGTCCTGGTTGTTTTCCAAACTCTCCCTGCTGATCACCTCCATCAGGTGTGTCAATTGCTTTTTCAGCCGCTGGTTGGCTGAACACACCTGATTGAGGTAATCAGCAGGAAAACCAGTAAGACAGTGACCGAGGACCAGAATTACCCACCCCTGCATTTAAATAAAGACTTGAAAACTGCTACAGGTAACTAAGTTGCACCTCTGGGAAAGGACAGCAAGCCCAGCCTCCATCCTTGGTCTTGCAGCACGTGGTACCATCTGGGCAGCTGGCTGTGGAGTTGCATGGAACATTTCTGGCCTCCACATTCTGCCTAGGGATGACTGGTAGTTTCTCTGCCCATGGTAAGACTCCTGTCTCACCATCACAGGTCCCTGCAGCCAGGTTACATTGTTTGCCATGCGGGCAACAGTGTAGGAAGTCGTTACAACAGACAGCCTGAGTGTGATACGATTGGACAGATGGAAAACCATAAATGCTCAGCTTCACCTTTTACATAGTATGCATTTATAAAGACTTGAAAACTACTACAGGTAACTAGGTTGCACCTCTGGGAAAGGACAGCAAGCCCAGCCTCCATCCTTGGTCTTGCAGCACGTGGTACCATCTGGGCAGCTGGCTGTGGAGTTGCATGGAACATTTCTGGCCTCCACATTCTGCCTAGGGATGACTGGTAGTTTCTCTGCCCATGGTAAGACTCCTGTCTCACCATCACAGGTCCCTGCAGCCAGGTTACATTGTTTGCCATGCGGGCAACAGTGTAGGAAGTCGTTACAACAGACAGCCTGAGTGTGATACGATTGGACAGATGGAAAACCATAAATGCATAGCTTCACCTTTTACATAGTATGCATTTATAAAGACTTGAAAACTACTACAGGTAACTAGGTTGCACCTCTGGGAAAGGACAGCAAGCCCAGCCTCCATCCTTGGTCTTGCAGCACGTGGTACCATCTGGGCAGCTGGCTGTGGAGTTGCATGGAACAGTTCTGGCTTCCACATTTTGCCTAGGCATGGCTGGTACCTTTGTGACCATGGGTACGGCACTTGTGTCATCTTCACAGGTGTTTTTAGCCAGGTTGCACCTTTTACCTTTTGGACAGCAGCCCTTGTGGTCCTTACAGCAAACAGCCTGGGAAAGATACAGACAGTTTGTTCATATGCTGGCGACATCCTTAAAGTCAACAGTGAGTGAAGCAAGAGAAAAGTTGTACCTTTGGTAGAGGACAGCAGCTCCAGCCACCAGATTGGCTTCCACAGCATGTGTAGTTTTCTGGACAGGCTACGGTTTCACTACAGGGCACGTCACTACCTGGTATAATGTCATATCAAAAAACAGTGAATAGGTCACATATCTGAAATGGAGAAAAACTATAAATGAATTAAACATTTATTTGTAATCCTACTATTCTAATCTATTCTATTCTACTTAAAAATAGAAATTGTTTTAAAATATGGCAACTGAAAAATAGGCTCTGTAGGACAGAACATACTACTGTGAGACTGTCAAAGTCAAGTTACATTATTAGCTGGTGCAAAAGAAATTACAGTGAATATTTATCATATTTTTCATAATAAGAATGAGCATGTGATGCCGAAGGTGCGGCTCACTGGTGTGGGTTTAAATAAAATGTTTTGGACAACATACTCTATGTTCACCGTGATTTTTTTTTTTTCATAGCAGGGCATTCTCTAGAGGAAACATTTTGCTTTGCCAGTAAGCCATGCATTTACTGACACACCTAAACCAAATGGAATGAAGCCATGATAAGCCAGAATATCTGTTGCAAGATCGGGGTAGTGGTTCAAATAACTTTAACCCTGTACAAGAAGCCTCCATCTTCTTTTAAAGTGTGAGGATCATTATTAGTGACATTTAATCCCTCAGTGCTAAGCTCTTCACCACACACTTCCAACTGATATATACACATCTTATTTTATTTGTATATTTTTATATTCTAACTTTTAATTTGTAAATGTAGATGTAGATGTGCTAAGTGTTCTATATAATTAGGTGCAAAGTAACAAGCCTCACTTCCAGCTGCCTTAGTAACAGATGACACAGACACTTCCTCTTGTGAAGGAGGAACCGTATTCGCTGTGGTGTCCTGAGTTTTTTCAGATCCACTGTCAGCAGCTGCCTCTGCAGTCATGTGTTCACCTTTAGAAGAAACGCACACAGAGGGAGTTGTGTGAGCACATGCACATATTTAGGTCTGATTAACAATAATGAGGAAGTTATCAAACAAAACAAAAAAAATAATTCTGACCTTTCTGGTTCTCCCACTCTGCTCTTATTCTGGCGGGGAGTTTGTCCCACATAGGCATCGCTGTTTTGGTGGACAAGGAAATACATTTGGACTGTTTGATGTCACAAGCGGTCCCCTCAGGACAGCAGTGTACCTTATCCTCACAACACACGGCCTGTGTAGACAATACACGTATATAATGTAGGTATCATCTTAAAACTAAATGTGATAAGGGAACATAAATTCACGATACTTGGTTATCAAGGCAGGACATGGAAATGCTTCATTTGACTTTATACTCATTCATATTCTCATTCATTGCTGAACAGAATCCCACAGAATGTTGATAACCAGCATAACCACTCTGTACCTTCGGCATTGGGCAGCAGCCCCACTTTCCGTCTGGGGTTTCACAGCAAGTGGTTCCTTGTGGACATTCAGACTTTCCATCGCTGCATGGAACTGCAGTCACAAGTTCTGCAACAAAACAGGTGCCAGCAAGTGGGCAAATGCCCTGTCATTCATTGTAATGTTGTTTTCTATCCAAAAACCCTCGCAGTGGCAGCAACATAGTTATCTTCTCCAACCTTCAACACATTATACTTAGCATATAAGCATAGCAAGGCACTTGTAGCATTATGCATAGAACATTATGACAGTTTCATTTGTTAATCTACCCATCATCAAACCTGCGTATCTAGCACTACCACTTCTGCCGTGTCACATGCATCGTAACCCATGTGACACTGTTCTGGAAAATCACCAAACTCTGGACAGGTACGCCTTCTTTATTTAAATTCTTAAACACAGAAGAGCCGGTACTAGATAGATTGAGCTAATCTTACATTCGCTCATATTAGGACACAGTGGCAATTCCCAATACTTGTTGTGCAACTTTATTAGAAAGGAAGGACTGTCCAACTGTGCAATCACACATAAACGTAAAACTTTAAAACAAAAAAGTCTGTCTTTTGAGGTAAAGCCCTTATTGGGCTGAACCAAACGACAGCATAGTCATTTGCATCTGCCAGTATATCATGTCAAAGCACAGAGACATACATGCATAAAATGAAAGTCATTGTAAAAGGTGCTTTGTAAAAAAGCCCATCTCAGCTAAGCTGGCAAGACTCTTGAAATTACAACATTACATTACATCAGTTTATTCACAAGCAATTTAAATATATTAAAATTTCTTATGGAGCCACTGCAGTCAGTAAATAGGTAGAAACATGTAAAAGCCTCTCACCTCTTTTAATGCAGGAGCGACTGTCTCCGCTACACTGATGGTCCTCAGGACAGCAGTGTTTCCCATCAGAGCAGGGGGATCCCTGACGGAGAGTCATTAGAGGCATCGTAATGGTTTTTCATTTCCAAAAATATCTTGTCTTCTATATTTTTTTTTTGCATTTTTTGTTATAATTTCTCAGTTGAAATCATTTGTGGAAAATAAGTAGGCAGGGTTTAATTACATGAGCTAGAGGGCAGCAGCCAAACTTTGTCAAGGCCCTCAGACAGGAAAACTCAGGTGGGCATCGTGACAGGTCAGGACAGACGTTGTCTTCATCCTCTCCTATGTATGTTTTGATCATCCTGAAGGACTGAAGAGACAGGGCAAACACACCAAATTCTCACTCACAACTACGCCCATGCTCCTGGGAAGATCACTAACACGACTGGTGCTTGTTCTTACTTTGGAGAGTCTGGGGTCACTATAAGATGTTCTTTCCACCCATGGCATGGACACGGTGGCATTCACACAGCTGGATGTGGCTACATCGCAGAGTGTGGCTGCAGGACAGCAGTGGATGTGATCCTCACAACACTCAGCCTGTGGGCAGAGCAGTAGTAGAAACACTTTGACTAGCAAAATGTTGAACTAGCTATCACATAGGCTAAATGAGGTCTGAGCATTTATCTGACTCCTCAAGTAGTTAAAAACACATGAATAGCACCACTGTACTACCTTATTGTTCGTACAATTCAAGAAGCTACAAAAAATGTTCACCTATATGTACATGATGGATAAAATGCTTTACTGAAAGTGAAGCAATGCCATTTTGTTGGGTGTAGAGCAGGAAACACTTAAGACACAGGAAAATCCCTTTTTGAAGTAAGAGAAGTGCTCAGAGTGTGACACACCTACTGGTATTAGGTTGAATTATTACAGGGCAAAACAAGTGTCAGCACAGTTTTACGTACTGTGGTGATGGTAGAGTTTAGCACATTTTAGCCAATGTTTTCATTCAGAAACCTTCATTTTACTGTCATGAAAATGCAATGCAGAACGTGCAGGTGCTACGATCAAACTGACCTGATCGAAGGGGCAGCATTTGAAGCCACTGGCCGGGTCACTGCAGCAGGTTTGACCTTCCTCGCACCGTCTTCCATCTGGACACTGGTGAGCACCAACCAGGGCCAGAACAGCCCAGCAGAGCACAACCCACAGCTGCATCTGCACAGAACGAAAGACACAGACAAGACGGCAGTCTTTCACAAAAGTGAAAGTTTTGTGTAGTTGTACTCAGTACAGTGATACAGTTTATTCAGTTCATGACCTGTACTACTTCCTTTTTGAAGGCTGATTCTGCTTTTTTTAATTTCCTATTGATCAATTTATTTCGCAGCAAATAGAGGTTCAACGTAATAAAATCGAATGTTACTCGGTATCAGTTTCGCTTATATCGACAAATAAATGCGACAAAAAATATCGACTAATAATGAGAGTTCAGTGTGAGTTTCACGAACCAATATCTAACGCATGGCGCTTTATTCCGCTGTAATCAAAATGAAATGTAAACATTACTCGAAATGTCTTTACAGTTCATTAAAATGACTTTCTTCGCTAAGAAAGTAGTCTCATTGTTGTTCCTACCTTAGTAAAAGAGTGACGCGCTGTTGTGAACTGCCAGGTGTTTCACAAGTGTCTCAGCACAAAATGGCACAACTGATGATCATTTATTGTGTTACACTACAGTGGGAGTGTGGGCGAGAAAGGGAGGGAGAGAGAGAGAGAGCGAGAAAGAGAGAGGGAGAGAGCGAGAGAGAGAGAGAGAGAGAGAGAGAGAGCGGTGGTGGTGGTTCCTGATACTCTAGTGCCTTTTATCCACTGTGTAAGAATAATAGTCTTATTAGACACTTTAATCGACAAACTTTCTCACATTTTTCTTTCTATTTTCCTACATCGGTTGGTTTTTACTGATGGACAAACTTGCTTACATGCAACAGCAGTGCACCACAGTGTTGTGATCATCAGGCGGCGCTAGAGTGAAGTGTAGACTGTCAACAGGGAAGTTCGCTTCCGATTCGCTGAGGGGAAAGTCAAAGAGTACTTGACTTTGACAAGTGTGTCACTTTCTTTCTTTTTCTTTTATTACCACGTATTTTATCTTTATCGATAAATTTGGTCGATTAATTTGGCCTTGTATGTAAATTCTGTATTCATGGAATTGCATGACGTGCATTATTTATATGTATGTATCAATGCTATTCAATAAAAAAGTATCTTTAATAAATATCAAATTCCCAATAAAACAGGAAGTAGCCTCTGAGCCTCATACTGTAGTTTTTAGGCTTCAATATAAATACTTAAATAAAGGTAGGCGTTCAAAGTATATACCATAACATTACTTGTTGGTTATTTCATAAAAAAACGTTTCACAAACACGAAAGTAGGTAATAATATACCTCTGTTTTTTATTTTAATGGCTTCGGCTAAAGATTCCTTATTTGAACGCTGATCTGTAAAACATGCGCACGAGCTTCACTCAATCAGTGAGAGGCGGCCATCTTTACCAACAGTTTTATATAGATCTGTGACGTTTTACTTGCACGTTTTTGTGACTACACAAAACCGGACTGAGCCAGCTTCAGGACGTGAACTTGTTTATCTGCGGGTCTTCTACAATGGAGAACTCGACATGCCTCGTGGCTGCAGCGGAACGTTAGCCACCACCGTAACCAACATTTGGTTATCTGAAATGGATGAAAGCGGTCTCATTTTACGACGACGCTGGCAGTCGAAGTAAAGGTGAGCAACAGCAACGTTAGCTCGTGAGTGCCTGTGCTTTTAAAGCTAACAACCTTAGCTAGCTAGCTTACCCACTTCAGCTGCAGCCAGATGCTGCTGACACGAGATGACACATGCCAAAAAGGACTGCATCGTTGCACTTAATGCAGACACATTTTTTATGTTTTTAGTTGTGACAGGTTACGTGTAGGTTTTAAATGCAATGAAGCTAACGCTCGTCAAAATCTCAAGATCGTTGTAAAGCTGTGTTTTCCCCAGTATAAATAGTAGTAATTTACCGTGCATCATTTCCATTCTACGTCCGGTTGTTCATTAATTATATTATTAGGAACTGTTGTTTTATGTTGCATGAAAGTGCTGACAGAATATTTAAAGTGATTATAAGTGCATTATTTCAGTGCAGAAACAGCCATGAGTATCCAACTGCTGTATTAGAGTGAATTTGTATGTGTATGTAGAGTAAATTAGGTATTTTCATAGGATTACACGATGATTTTACATTACATTAAATTGTGTATCTTTTCACTGGAGGACATGAATTGACCTTCTTATTTGTGTGGGGCATAACAGAAAGTCGGAAGCCATGCTTGTTTGGCAAGGCTTCTTGCTTACCAGACAAATGCTGAGATCCAAGTGGTTTTAACAGTTACACTAGGTCTGCTGTTCTTTTTTGAGAGACCTGAGTTCTGTACTATGTTAGTTTATTTCTCTTTTCTTAGTGGCTGATAAAATGCTTATTCCTTTGTTACTACACAGTCTGTCATTCAGGAGTGGGTCAGGAGGCGAGGCTCTTACTGGCTGTGTGGTGAGATTGTAGACCTGTAAGTTGTAGATAAGATATCGTAATTTTTCTACGACCTCATTATGGGAACTCCACCTTGACATATATGAAGGACCAAACTGGGAGTTTGCAACTTTAGCCATTTTCCTCACAACGATCTACTGAAATAATTAGTCAGTTCATATAAGGTAATATAAAATATTAATCACTTTTTTGACTACATTTTTATTACGCAGTAATAAATGGTCTTTTTCTTTTGGAACACAGTAAAGTTTCTATTATCAACTTCATTTTATCTTATTAAATTGTTGGTAAACACTTTTTTCCCAGTAATTCCACAAAATGTCCAATTCATTTTGGGCTTTTCAAGAATTTGCACCACCCTCTTTAGTCTGACATAACAGGACAGTGACCCAGCAGTGTTAGGTTGCGGATCCTTTAGTTGTTTTACATAACAAGGAGATATAGATACCTACCTACAACATGGGGCTGAATTAAAGCTCTCGGCAGGCTCAGAAAACACCCCGGTTATCTTGAGTTAAAATGCAAAGTGTTAATGTGTTGTTTTATTACTCTTCTTTTGAAAGGTAGGCAGAATGGGGGAGCGGGCCGTCAGTGTTCCAGCGGCTTCGATCTCTCCAGTGCAGCAGATGCTGGCCTCTGGCACTGGAGCCCTCCTCACCTCTGTATTTGGTGAGATAACAGAAGCAAAGCCTGAAAATGAACTTGTTTTTCTAAAGGTTTACACTAAAGAAAAGTGCATTTTATTTTCTATTATTTAAATTGTCAGAGTACTTTTTCTGATAATATATTTTGCTTCTGTGATTGTTCCCAAATTGTGTAATTACTAATAATTAAGTCACTCTTAATTATTTACAGTCACACCACTGGATGTTGTGAAGATCCGGCTGCAGGCTCAGCAGGCACCATTTCACCAAAGTATTAAAAATATTTCCTAGTTTTAGATCAAACATTAGTTTTAAGTAGTGCAGCATTGACATTGCTTTGAACAAATGCTTGTGGAGGTTGTATTTGCCTCATTGCTTTCCTAACTTTACTACACATGTCTGCTTTTGCATTGCTTTTAAACCTGTGTTTTTTTTCTATGTCTTCATGCTTTTTTTTTGCCCTTTTGCTGTTTTATTTCAAGCTTTACCGTGTAAACCAGCTTCATGGAGTGGCGTCACCCGCCCTTCCAAATGTAAGTATGTGACCCAGCTTTACTGCATGCTCAACCTTGGTTGTTGCTTAAAAATACAAAACTTCCTGTTCACGTCCATGTGCTTGACTAACAGACATCTGTTGCCTGAAAAAATAAAAGGCATTTGCAAACACATCCCTGTTGATATAAAAGGCCAATGTTCCTTAGATGTAACCTACTTGTCAAAACTGAACCTTGAACAAAATACAGTATATCCATTTTTTATAGAGTTTTTTTGATCGTTTTGTCAATACCCAAATAAACAGGCAGCGTAAGCGCTGACAAGGACACCCCTTTGGTTATCTTCTGAGTGACTCTGAGGTCATTGCCTTTAGGTGTATTTTGATCTTTTTTTTTCTCAGTCTTATTAAATAACCTAATTTAGAATATGGCAGCACAAATATAGTACAGATTTTGTATGCATTAAAATTATCTATTTTTTGCCTTTTAAATTGCAAGATATTTCTGTTATTGTATGCTTATTTAATTAACTCTGTTGACTGGGGGCTGTTTTGTTTCTTTCAGGGAAATGTTTCCTGTATTGTAATGGACTCATGGATCACATCTATATTTGTCAGAACAGAACTAGTTTCACCAGCTGGTACAAAACACCAATGCATTTCAGTGGGACTCTTGTGAGTAGTGTTGGAGTGGTCTCAAAACAAACTGCTTTGCAATATTCATAGTTTATTTGCAGGAATGCAAATATATATGAAATGTATTGTATTTGATTGTTTGTGCCACAGGATGCTTTTGTGAAGATCACTCGTTATGAAGGGCTCAGGTCTCTGTGGAGTGGGCTGCCACCAACATTGTGAGTAGGGGTTAGATATTATTTTAATGTTATTAACAGTTTCAGTTCCTGTGATGAAACTCCCCAAAACACACTCTAAAGATGGAGGTGGTTCTACAGGGTTTCAACAGAGTAATTGCACAATAATTTACACACACTGTATTTGTATTTGTATGCAGGGTTATGGCTGTCCCTGCTACTATTATCTACTTCACCTGCTACGATCAGCTGCGGGACTTTCTGAGATATGGCCTGGGTTTTCAGGGCAGCCATATCCCTCTTGTTGCTGGTGGTTTAGCCAGATGTAAGTCCTTACAAACCAGAAGTAGATATTCTAAGCATAATGTAGTATGTTACTGAATTTTTGATTGTGAAACCTGTATATTTTGTTTTGCAGTGGGGGCTGTGACAGTAATCAGCCCTCTGGAGCTAGTCAGGACTAAGATGCAATCCCGCCGGCTGTCGTACAGTGAGCTGCGAGTGTGTATCCGCTCTGCTGTGGCACAGGATGGCCTGCTGTCCCTGTGGAGAGGCTGGGGACCCACTGTTCTCCGAGATGTGCCCTTTTCTGGTGAGAGAGTACCATAGAATACAGTATAATATAATGAGTAGAAGACAAGTCTTACAAAAAGTCACATTCTCACTGGAACTGTAGTGAAAAATGTGAATTATTTCACATAGAAATCTTTGTGCCATAACATCTACCAACTAAAAACAGTGTTTGATAAATTTTAGTCAAAAGCTCAGAAAATAAATATAGTTGTCACAGGAATGTCTGAGATCATTAATATTACATTAACAGCAGTGCCTGTTTCTGTGCATTTGTAGCTTTGTACTGGTTTAACTATGAACTGGTGAAGATGCAGTTGTGTGAACAGTCTGGAATGTCTCAGGCCAACTTCTCCATCAGCTTTACTTCAGGAGCTATCTCTGGGGCTGTAAGTACTCTTTATTACCATTAACACACTTGCTGGTTGTTGCAGTATATAAACATAGTTGTAATTACTCTTTGTGACAGTACATATGTCTTTTTTTTCTTTTTATTAACATTTATCAGTGAGCTGTAGGACCACCATCGAGATGAGATTACAAGAATGACTGAATGTACAAAAGTATCTTAGAGATGTTGTAGTGCTGTTGTATCACTGACAATTAAAAACTATACACAGAAACCTTAGAATGACTAACCCTTCATTTGTGTCTAATAACATAATGACTGCATTGGCAGAGAGCCAGGCTAGTGTCTGACCCACATTCAGTACAATTCTTTACTACTTTTTAGATTGCTGCAATCCTGACACTTCCTTTTGACGTAGTGAAGACACGGCGACAGATCCAGCTGGGAGAGATGGATTCTCAGGGAGGTATGTTTCTGTTTTTGTGGTGATTTTTACAGTTGTTACTCTTTGGGTTCGGTGGGGAAAAAACGGACCAAGTAATCACAATCCAGTTACAATTCCAAAGATTAACAGATTGTTTTTAAGGCATTTATAATTAATAACAAAAGGGCAAAGTAAAGCATCCAGCATAAAATATTAATATAAGTTTGTGTGTGTTCAATACACAGTTTTTTTATATTATCATATTCATGTATATAAATGTTTAATATGTATATGTTAATATATATATGAGTGTGGAATACTTTTAATAGTGACATATATCTATTCTTTCTAGTTTCTTTTAAGAAAACTACATCCACCTGGCACATAATGAAGGAAATATGGGCAGAGTTGGGCTACAGGGGCCTTTTTGCAGGTACAGACTTACTGTGTTTTGTATTTGCTGGATGGAACTACTTCTACTACTACTACTGTTTTGCTTCTTAATGGACAATATTTGTGTGTTTCATTTCTAGGTTTTATGCCCAGGGTGATCAAAGTGGCCCCGGCATGTGCTGTTATGATAAGCACCTACGAGTTTGGAAAAGCTTTTTTCCAAAAGATGAACGTTGATCGAGAACGACTGACATCCTGAAGGCTGCATCTGCAGCACTTTGATTTCTTAGTGGCAGAAGCACACAGAGACGCTATTATCAGGACATTTAGGAGTCTTCCTAAGCAGAAGCTTGAGGAACAAGAGGATTGAATTCAATATTGTGTAAACACTTTAGGATGCTGCTACCTGAGGCTTGAGAAACCTAAAGTGCTTGAACAATCTGGTTAGTGAAAGACACTTCAGGACCACAGACTTTGTGGTATTTAAAGATACCTTGAAAAGAGATAAAGAAACCATTTTATCACTGATATGGATCACACCGCAGGATGTTTGGGGCCTGAAAGTTGCAGGTTCAGTACTACTACAGTGTCATGAAGACTGATGTTCATAAAGACGCTGACTGTTTTCACTCTTGACATGTTCGGCATTGGCATTTGAATAATAGAATGACACAATTATTGATTTATGTCACGGACATTTGTATAATGATAAATGTTTGATGGAAGTTTTCTCGCAGAACTGTAATTGCATGAATCATTGGGAAATGTTCTCATTCCTGCTTGAGACAAACTGCATGGTGTGAACAGCTCCACTCAACAGAGAAGCTAGTTAATAAGCTGGTCTATCCTACATTGCTAGAGCAGTAGGGCTTAACACTTGAGATTCATCTACTGGAGAAAATATTTACAAATCTGTTTATTTTCAAGTTAGATCTGTCTAATTGTAGCACTTAATGTTTGCAACAGGAGTTTTGAAATGTGAATTTAAAAAAAATACATACAGGTTTGTGCATTTGAATGTAGAGAAAAGCCACAAGGGACATGCAACGTCTGATGGCAAAGGTAAACCATTGTTTTCATCCAGTCTTTTTTTTTTATTTTAGGATATGAATGCACTCAGTTTGGAACTTATTACATTTATCTTAAAAGTAATAAAGTTAAGAGCCTGGCAATACATTCAATTTGGTGAGGTGATAATAGCTTTAGTAGCTTTACAGAAATGTTGATTCCATTATATATTGTTTTTGGTAAATATACTTTGCCAAGTGCCAATTAATATATATGTCCATTATGATTTACTGAAATTCACCTAAAACCTAAATGCTGTAGTGCAGTTTGACAGCACCACAAACTGAATTATGTAAACCAAATCAACATATCATTAAAACCACTAAATATTTTCTGCTACATATGCATGCATTTTAGATAAATTGTTACTAATAAACTGGTCTCTGAGTGTATAAGCAGAAATTCATGGACATCTGTAAGTTAAATACATTTTAAGTTTTGCCAGAACACATGCCACCATTATATGTTGTTACTGGACCATAAGGCAGGACATTAACCTCAAATGTGTAAATAACTGTCTGTCTTTTTTTAATGAATGAAAACAATAAATGTTTTAAAATGTAATGTTGTGTAAAGAGGAGACAGATGTTTTACAATAACAGGAATCAGATAAAAGCAGGAAAAACAATATATCAACATATAAATACAATAAATATTATTTATATTTGGTTAATTACTGCCCTTGAGTGGAAGCAATAAAGGCTTAGAAACGTAATTAATTACGATTGAATATAGCTTTTGCTTGTAAAGTCAGACAGCGACATCAAGTGGTAGCTTACTTTAATTAATTTGGGACATAAAATACAGGGGGCGGGTCATAACGTGATAGTAACGCTGAGTCTCGCGATACCTTATGTGCTTTATAAACCCATGTCTTCCTAACTGAAGGCCTCTTCGAAATCGGACTGGCGACAAAATGGTGAGTAAGAATTACTGCAGTTAGAGTCTAAGTCGCAATCCTTAAATCATCTGCAACATCCGTAAAGTGTTGACTTTCTAAACCACATATGTCACTACTGTAGCTAATGTACGATGGGCTTAAGTATTGATTTGTGCAGTATTTAAGTTAGAACCATATACTGAGGAAAGAATGCTGCCATACCGGCAACTCGTGGCAAAATGGCTGCTACGACTAGGCCGCTGCAAATATTTTAGCGTATGTGTTGATAAAACACGAACTTTTATATTAGAAATACTACATATATTGTACATTGACAATATAAATCTAATGTCAAGCTGAAATGCGCTTGTCTTAGATGGGAACGTGATTACTGGTACACGCGGGCTGGCTAGCTAAGCTAACGAGGGACTTTATTGATTTTTTTTAGCGTAATTCATTCAAAGTATGATAACTCACTACATTTACGTTTATGACCTATTTTGCTGTGAGGCTTAAGTTTTCCTTCTCCCGCAGTCCCACCGTAAATTTTCGGCTCCACGCCACGGATCCCTGGGCTTCCTGCCCCGCAAGAGGAGCCGGCGCCATCGCGGTAAGGTAAAGAGCTTCCCCAAGGATGACCCCAGCAAGCCCGTGCACCTCACCGCCTTCCTGGGCTACAAGGCCGGCATGACTCACATCGTCCGTGAGGTCGACAGACCTGGTTCGAGTGAGTACGATGGGACTTTTTAAAAGTGTATATATGGATGTTGGAAAATTGACAAAGGCCAGTTTTTAGCAGACTGCTTGGTGTAACAAACAAGTTAATGTTGCATTTTTATAGTTTCTAATTTAAAGTTTTACTTGCATGTGACTGATTGTACTGCAGATTGTCATGTTAAAGTGGTCTTTAAGGTTAGGGTTAGGTGTGGTGTTCTGCCTGTGATGAGACACTCGACGGGCGGACAGAAGGTTTTACACCTGCTGCTGAATGTCGACAATGCTGAGGGCGCCCCATATATGCTTTAAGATGACTGTATATCAGCAAATGTTTGAGATTGAGGTTAAAAAACTATACTTTTTTTTAATTCTGCAGAGGTGAACAAGAAGGAAGTTGTTGAGGCTGTGACCATTGTGGAGACGCCTCCCATGATTGTGGTTGGAGTTGTGGGTTACGTTAACACCCCCCGTGGCCTGCGTACCTTCAAGACCATTTTTGCTGAGCATGTCAGTGACGAGTGCAAGCGCCGCTTCTACAAGAACTGGTGAGCCATGTCACAAATGGAATAAGCGTGAATGTTGTGCTTGAAGCAGATGTTAGTTCCTGTGGTTTCACTGAGTGAGTCTAACATTACGGTGGCCCCTGTGGCAGCTCCACTCAGGTGCCATGTGCCCTGATGAGCTCCGGGTTCCTCTGGCCAGTGGAAAGTGCTTCTTAGAAACTGTGCCATGAGCCGAAACCTTATTGGCTGACACCAGCCCCCTTATCCACATGGAGGGAGGGCGAGCAGCTGCGCACAGTGTTCTTCCGCTGCCCCTCTGGGGTTATGAAGGACCTGTGTAGTTATGTTCTTGCTATGCTACTTATGTCAGGTACAAGTCCAAGAAGAAGGCTTTCACAAAGTATTGCAAGAGATGGCAGGATGATGAGGGCAAGAAGCAGCTGGAGAAGGACTTTGCTTCTATGAAGAAGTACTGCCAGGTCATTCGTATCCTTGCCCACACTCAGGTTGGTTTATTAGGCTTTACCGTGATTTTTATTGAGCGTCTGTCTGTGATGAGACTATGGAACCGACACACATGAGGATATTCTTTTCCATGTTGCCTTCCTTCTGAGAATGAAAATTTACATTATTATACAATTTTACTGTATTTTCTTGTCTGACTAAGGGGTTTTTATTTTGGGTGTCTAGATGCGTTTGCTCTCCCTGAGGCAGAAGAAGTCTCACCTCATGGAGGTGCAGCTGAATGGTGGCACGATCTCTGATAAGGTTGATTGGGCTCGTGAAAAACTTGAGCAGGCAGTACCAGTCAACACAGTGTTCACACAGGATGAGATGATCGATGTGATTGGTGTCACAAAGGGTCACGGATACAAGGGTGAGTCTACAGCTACTTTCATCTTGTTCCGTATTGTGATAACTCCGAACTTTCTCTGCACCTTTTGGTTTGGTACCCTTTAAGAATCAATGTCTTTTGATTTCTAGGTGTCACCAGCCGTTGGCACACGAAAAAGCTTCCTCGCAAAACCCATCGTGGTCTGCGTAAGGTGGCTTGTATCGGTGCTTGGCATCCTGCCCGTGTGGCTTTCTCTGTGGCCCGTGCCGGTCAAAAAGGCTACCACCACCGTACAGAGATCAACAAAAAGATCTACAAAATTGGCCAGGGCTACCACACTAAGGATGGAAAGGTGGTTAAAAACAATGCGTCCACGGAGTACGATCTGTCAAACAAGAGCATCAACCCCCTGGTAAGTGGCTTGTATACTGCACTCCTTTTTGCTATGGTCTTAACTGGAAGCGATGTGAGATAAACCTTTATTTTTATTACTTGCATGTGACTGATTATGCTGCAGATTGTAATGTTAAAGTGGTCTTGTAAGGTGTGGTGTTCTGCCTGTGATGAGACACTCGACGGGCGGACAGAGGGTTTTTATACCTGCTGCTGAATGTCGACTATGCTGAGGGCACCCCATACATGATTTGAGACTGTATTACTGCAAATGTTTGAGATTGCAGAATTAAAACAATATAGTCTTTAAACTTGAGGTGAACAAGAAGGAAGTTAATGTGATGTGAGATAAACCTTTACTTTTTTTATTTCCTAAAGGGAGGCTTTGTCCACTATGGAGAGGTGACCAATGATTTTGTCATGGTGAAAGGCTGTGTTGTGGGAACCAAGAAGAGGGTGTTGACCCTGCGCAAGGTGAGGACAACTGGGGGCCATTCTGTATTGTGTTCTGTTACAATTGTGCAAAATGTCTTGTATTCTAAATGACTATCTTTTTGTCCAGTCTCTGCTGGTGCAGACTAGCCGTCGTGCCTTGGAGAAGATCGATCTCAAGTTCATTGACACAACCTCAAAGTTTGGTCATGGTCGCTTCCAGACTGTGGAGGAAAAGAAGGCTTTCATGGTAAGACCCTTGTACTTGAAGCTCTCGTTGGTTGTGCTTGTTTTGGCTTCAGTTGCTATATTGAGGTTAAAGTAGGAGAATTGTATGATCTTGTTCTGCACTGTTCGTAACCTGGTTCAGTCTTTGGTATGAACTTTGGGTTCCATTCCAGTGCCATAGTGAACTCCAGTGAGGCAGGGGAGCAGTGACTTTTTTGTGCTGGCTCCCTGTTCACTCTCTGGGAACACTGACCTCTCTAAACAAGCAGCACACATGTTGTTTTATCAACATGCTGATCCTTTTATCTCTTCCACAGGGACCACTCAAGAAGGACCATATTGTCAAGGAGGAGAGGGCTTAAACTGCAAACTACAGAGTTTCTTCTTCTGCATTGTGTACCATCATGACTGTTTGCAGACTTTAATAAACCATAAAGATCATTCACGTGTCAACTTTTTTTTTTCCTCCAACTCTGAACAGCTGGAACAAATGTACTAAAGTAAGCCTGGTAGTTTGACTAAAGTCTGTTTGCTTTTCTACAAACTGGATTTCACGCCTGCTCTGAGTTGTGATTCCTGCTGTGTTTAAAAAAAAAAAAAAAATTAAGTGAACAAAAAAGTTATTGAGGAATGAAAGCCTTTAGCAACTGTGCTTTCAGGCTTGGTAGATAGGTGGGAGGGGAAGGATTTGCGCTAATGCACCATTTGCCATTTTTTAACTAATTTAAGATGCGTGAACTACATTTTTGGCAATGGTACATAACTAGGTACATGTAGTGAAAGTAAAGTGCCTGGTTTGATTCCAGCACTTTTTTTTTCAGGGTTTCATCTGAAAGGTCAGCGTCAGCTGATGAGAGCAGCCACCTATGCAGAACTGATGGACAGCACAACTGGCTTTAGCTAACATTGCATGTTTTAACTGGTTATGTGTCCTTGAGCTGTAAGGCTTTCATTTGGCTGACATCAGAACTCTAGCAGTCACAGTGCAGTAATTAAGCACCAACATCATTCATTCTGACTCATCACTGCCAAAACTAAAACTTGCACTTCAGCAGGTAACGAATAAGACACAGGGCTCTGCAGGCCTTTTAGAAGTGTCTCACCGACACCTCTGCATATTATTCAGCACCCTTAGCAGAAATGTGGATTTCCAGTAAGGATGTTCAAGGTCCCTATTAACCTACAGTCGAGGGAGTTGAAGGACAATTGTTCTCTGGAGCAGCATTTGAAGAATCTGACATTTCCCTCACCAAAGCAGTTTTGCAGTGAAGGGAAAAAAGGACAAAAGTGTGACAAAAGGCCTGCTGTACATGTAGAAGCAGCTGGAGGAGGAATTGTCGCAGTCATGTAGCTGGCCATGCTGTTACATAATGACCTCCAGAGGCTGTGACCCCTGCCCCGGTGCAGCACATGCAGCGCTGCAGTTCAAAGATCCCTGCTTTACATAATGCCCCCCTTCCCGCTGAATGTGGCACAGAATGATGCTGTTAATTGCTCTCCTTGTCCCACTGAGGTGATGCGAGGTGTCCCAGCAGACACTCCTGATGACCCCGTGCATCTGCTTAAACAGCATCTGTGTGCACTTTTACAAGCGCCTGCCTGCAGTGGACCGTCAGCTGAGAATCACTTAAAGATGAGGATTTCATGTAAGTGTCCTGAGTTCTAATAAAAAATGATGAATGACAGATATCGGAATAGTTGTGTTTTGTAATTTGTTTTGCCACTGCAGCTTCTGTAGTTGTAGCTCTCGTCTCACCCTGGTTGCCCACTGACCTCGGCACTGATTAGATCAGTCCTCCATCAGCTCATAGCATCACTTATCAGAGCCAGGGGCTTGGAAGGCGCTACGCTTTGTGACTTACTTCATATAACTGTATTTCGTGTGTGAGTGTGTGTGTGTATGTGATGCATCCTGAAGTAGCAGCTGTTGCTAGTGGGACGGCAGCCAGGTAACCAGGGTGCATGCTGTGTGTGTGTGTGTGTGTGTGTGTGTGTGTGTGTGTGTGTGTGTGTGTGTGTGTGTGTGTGCGTGCGTGCGTGCGTGCGTGCGTGCGTGCGTGTGAATGTAGGTGTGTGCATCTGTGTGTCAGTGCGTGTCCTGGCATCGCCGTCGGTCGGTTGGCACAGACTCAGTGCTGGGCTCTCCTGCAGAGTGAGGGAAGTGGCTGGGCTGCGCTGCGGCACGGTGTCTGACAGGAGGACAGGCTGTCGGAGGGGACGACCACACACTTAGGACCATTATTACACAGGACGGGGGCCACAGCCTGCTGCTGATCCGACCGACTGCCCGACGACGTCCGCCTGGATTGGGTTGAATTTAGAGCTAGTATCACATTCTGTCAGTTAATTCCATATTTAAGCACCACGAGAAAATTATAATAATCACAGAACATTTACCAAAAGAAGCAGTGTTAGATGTTTCATTTAAAAGATTCTGCATTTGTGTAATCATGCTTCACTGACTATACAGTCAAGTCATGTCTGACCAGTAAATGGGAACTGGTGACATTGACTACCAGAGACACTAAATTCTGCAGCGGTTCAGGTGCTGACCGTTTTATGCGGATCCTTCTCGTGGTCCGTTCAGGCCGGGGCCTCTTGAGTGTGCATCTGTGTAGAGGACAGTGAATGTGAGCGTGGGCCTGCCAGACTGCAGCTCCTGCACCCCTGCACTGTGCCATCAGTATTCCAGACCTGTTTGTGGACACAGCATTCCCTGAGATGAGCGGCAGCGGCCTGGGCCTGTTCCTCGTCCCGCCACCAGGGGGCAGCGCACGGCGCTCCAGTGGCTTCACGCAGGCCACAGCGCTTGATGCGCCGCTCTGGGTCCTTCTCTTTATCTCTCTCTTTTTCCCAACTATTCAGAGCCGGATTTAAAAGCTTCAGATGACTTGTAATACAGCGGTGACGTGGCTCTGACTCCTGCTTGGTGCGTATGTATATAATGCAGGAAATGACGAAGCCTCACGCTGCCTGTGTCAGCAGCGGGGGTGACGCCACTGTGTCATTGCGGACTATGTTTGCTCCAGTGACTTTTTTTTCTTTTTCACTTGGCTGACCATGCTTACAGCTCACTGTTGCCATTCAACTCTGCATGACCCAAAAAATAACCTGGGGTGAGTGCAGTCAACAACTGTTCTCTGGTCAGCACAAACAACAGGCCTCGTTTCACTCCCTCCCTCCCTCCCTCCCTCGCTCGCTCGCTCTCTTTTACACACACGCAGCCAAAAAGACAAACATTCCTCACAACAGAAACACACACACACACATGCAGATCAGGTTGCATTTTTTTTCCCAGACCAGTTAATCCACAGAGAATTAAAGCCGAACGCTGCAGCCCCTTGTCGGTGACTTGAAGATTTGCTTTGGAAGCTCTGGGAGACCACGCAGCTCCCATGGAGGTTTGTTCCCAGAAAGCTGTCCAGTATAGTCAGAGAAAGGTCATTGGATGGTTTGGTGCGAGGTTATGTAACCTTGCAGTGTGCCAGAGACACAAAGGCGGTGTGTTTGCTTTTAATATTCGCAGCCAAGAGGGGACAGTGTGGACCTCAGCTTTCACATTCTCACCATATTAAGCGCCAGCAGCAGCTACCACCAGCGAGCTGATCTCGTCCTGCCATAAAACACCAGGTATGTCCATTCTAGATGGACAGTGCTGAGGCTGAGGGTGGAGCTCTCATCCGTTCTAGCACTGGAGCACCTGCCCTGACCCCTGCTGACATCACTGTGCTCTGCTTTCCTGCCAAGAAAAAAAACTTAGTGTTTACTCTTCAAGGGCATAATGTGCTTTTTCTGGCTTCCGGCTCCACTGTGAGAGCAGAGGATGAAGAAGAGGAGCGTGAGGAAAATAAGGGGGAGCTTCACCCCCCCGCCCACACCTGCACAATGAGCCTGTTAAGAACTGCATAGATCATCGCACAGAATAATTATCTCATCACTGATTTGTAACTTAACTGAGAGTCCATCACAAATGCCGCTTCTCCTTTCCATCCTTAGATGCCATATTTGATGTTTCATTTCACAGAGTTTATGGGCATGTTGTGTTCCTGGGACGTCCAACTCAATGAAATACTTGACAAGGCACCGCGCTGAAAAAGTTATGAGAGAGACAAAGAAGCGATCTGCCTTAGAGGAGATGGAAAGAGACAGAAAAAACCCCGATTTATTAAGTCCTCAGACATATTAAAGATGTGACAGTCAGACAGCTGCAGTCGTCTTTATGAAAAAGTCTGTATCGCTAAACCTCACACACACACACACACACACACACACACACACACACACACACACACACACACACACACACACACACACACACACACACACACACACACACACACACACTCTTTAGGCTTGTAAAATGACTTCTGCTTATGAATTCTGAATGAAGATGGGTCTACATAAAAAGCCAGATTCATTTAGACTGCTGCCACTTTGACACCATTTCCCCACAAATCTAAGGAGAGCAGCTTGTGACAGTGAACTCAGAGAAAATCTGGGTCTCAGCACTTTTTCTAATGCAAACGTTTCTCTCTGTTTTCCCATTGGATGCATCTGGTGGCCTGTAAACACAGTATACACACTATGCTAGAAAACCTGCTGCGAACGCCTCAACTTTATTAATTCAGGCCGTTTGGTGGAGAACCTCTCTTTTCACTCAGCTCACATGCATAAAACAGGCCACGGTCCAGAAGAACACACACAATGCTCTCAGGCCGCTCATGTAGAAAGGTGTTGAACGTCCTTTTAACAGGGAATCCGTCAGCAGACTAGACCAAACCTATGTTTTTATGTCAGGAATGCTTTGTTCAGGAAAAAGGCCATGAGTGTCCCTGTCTGATATGGTTTTGTCTTTGTAGCCCAGAATACGAGAAAGCGTGCACATTCGTGTAAACAGTCAACATCAAATGTAACCTTACAGTGTTTGATCCATGTTACACCTAACAATTCAACTGTTAAAATATGTTGTACTCATTTGACCCCCAAACAACCATGAAGTTACTTTGAT
This sequence comes from Betta splendens, assembly GCF_900634795.4. Taxonomy (NCBI): domain Eukaryota; kingdom Metazoa; phylum Chordata; class Actinopteri; order Anabantiformes; family Osphronemidae; genus Betta; species Betta splendens. The sequence goes on from NC_040888.2 coordinate 11,672,120, forward strand.
GAGAGCAGAGCGTGTGTTAGAGACACACAATGAAACAGGGTGATTTGTTCCCCCTAGGGTTTGTATTTTATTCATCAGGACTTGATGCATCCAAGTATAGGATCATATGGTTTTGGCACCTTTAAAGTATTCATTTTTCAACTTGAACAACACATTAAAAGTCAAAAGAATCAAATTAATGACTAAGGCTGTGTGAGTTTTAAAAATAAAATACATACATACATGTATTTATATATTTATAAAGAAATCAACCAAACCGTTTAAAAAAGCAGTTTTGTTCAATGTCATTTGTTTGGTATGTCTCACGAAAGCAAGAGGGGCAAATAAACTAACTAAATACAAAAAATATAAGAAAATTACATGAAACATGAAAACATTAATATTTGAAAATTTAGCGCTTTTGCTTTTTTCCCCTTATAATTATTAACTTAAGTTTCTCAAGAGCAGATTTGCTGTAATTTAATAGCATGCATTTAATTTCTGAAACTGTGAGTCACTTAGCTTCTCTTGTACTAGTTTATATTTAACTTGTTTTTGTTTTTCACTATGACATCCTCTTCTTTTCCTCCCCCTCTGCTCCTTCCTTCGTTGTTTGGTAGAAGTCGAGTTTGGAGTCTTTGCTTTGGGAACTCTCACCCCCTGTGTTTCCATTAAGGGGTTGAGCTCTCCCGTAACAATACCCCCCCAAAAAAAGAGAAAGTGAACAGGGATTGAGAAAAAGACGAGAAGGTTCTTTGAATAGAATAGAATAGATATCATTCTACTGTCTGTACTGCTTCTACCTGAAGGACCTTCCCATGTTCTCAACCTTCAAGTGAACAGATACTAAAAGAGTCTTTTCTCGTTTCCAACAGCACTTGGTTTAGGTAAGTTATTTTTTTCTTTTTTGCTTTGTTAAAGTGTTTAACTCATGATTATTAACATAATAATTTATTTATAAAAGTAATACATATATATTTATATATATATAGTACCTTTGTTAGAGATTACAGAGTGGGTTAATTCGTACTGAATCCCAAACTGTAACAATTCACAGTTTTAATGCAAAAAATGAGCAAATGAGTCAATAAGAGGTGTCTGTCTGAACGCTGGGCTGGCTGAGGGGGCGCTTGGCCTGTCGCTCCAACAAAACTATTAGATGGCTATGAAATCATGAAAACAATTGTTTAGCTCATGAATGGCTGCCCCCCGTCCTCCCTCCCTCCCTCCCTCCCTGTCAGCGCCCAAGGAAGGAACCCTGCGCAACCCCGTCGGGACCATCTGACCCATTCCCTCTTCTGCCATTAAGTCCAGGAACACAGCAGACCCGTTGAAACTCTCCCAACAGCGGTAATAGAAAAGTCATGCAGCTGAACAAAAAGAACAAATGTCTACAAACATGGAAATCCGCCTGGTACCCACAGGACTTCCCGTGTCTCCTGGTCTCTGCTCCGCTGGCCTGCCCTGGCCTGCGCCTGCTCCCTCATACCGGCGTAGTGCGCCGGTTCGCTGTGTTGGTGTGGCTCGAGTCTTTCAGCTCCTTCTGGATGCAGTTGTGGACTTGCAGGAAGTTGTGGTCCCTCTCGGAGTTGTAGGTGGCGGTGGGCGTGCCGGAGGACTTGAGGGTGTCCCGGGGCAGGGTGTACATGGAGATCTCTGTGGATGGCAGTGCACTGAAGCCCTTGAGGCCCACCGGAGAGGCATCCCGGGAGTGTGACGGGTCTGTGGAGCGGGAGGAGGAGCGTGAGCGGCGCCTGTAGCGGTAGCGGTAGCTGGGGATCCGCGTTATGGCCGATCCTTGGAGGTAGTCGGCTGCTCGGGCCCCTATTCGGAGCTGTCGATGGCGGTCGATGAACATGTGGACGGCCAAAACGCCCACCATCTCAGCCATGATGAAGGAGAGGGCGCCAAAGTAGAAGGACCAGCCGTAAGAGTAGCTGTTCTTCTTTGAGTCGCTTTTTGAAGGATCCCCCGCATTGGCTGATATGTACACGATGATCCCGATGATGTTGCTCAGGCCTAAAGGTTTGGGTAACAGGAGAGCAGAGGGTTACAGGCAATGAGATCACGGGGAAAGCAAGAAAATAAGACACTAGATATTGTTCAGGATGAGCTCATAGGAGCATTTCTTGGGGCCTGATTCATGGATCGTAACAAGTAAATCCAGCCTCTTAACCTTAAAACAGAGTGACTTCTTTGGTTCTGATGCTAATCATTTTGGGTGGAGAATAGAATAAGGCGACATGTCTAATAAGCATAAGCAGTCGCCACTATTCTAGCACACTGTACACTTTGACTTGTGGGAAATGTTTGACATAGTATATGGTGAGACAGATCTCAGAGAAAGTGTGTCAGGGACGACGTATTTTTAGAGTTGGGTCCCTTTGGGTGGCTGGGTGCATGGCGACTGGATCAAGAGAAAACGAAGACAAGACAAACGAAGAAGCGAAAAAAGGCTAACAGCAAAAAAATAAAACAAAAACCTGTGTATTTGTGGCCTTTTAATTATTACAAAAAAACAATTAAAATGTATTTTTGGAGCTAAAAAAACAGACTGCTCAAAGTCAATGAATAAATAAATGTTTATTTCACCTACATACATCTATTATATAGAAATGAGTCCTCTCATCCACTTATACTTTATTTATAAAGATGCTCATTTCAGATGCTAATTTTCCAAGCTGATGCCTGTGTGCATTGTTTCACAATCCGACTCACCTGCAGACACAAAGAAGATCCCAGCGCTGAGGATGATGTTGTGGCGTGATTTGTAGAACTCACTGGCAGCTATACACAGGCCCCCCATGAAGAGCAGGATGACGCTGAGGATGGGGAAGATGCTGGAGGCTCGCACCGCACCTGGGTGGAGGGGGAAAAAGGCGGCGGGACAATTGGATGTGATTTGGTGTTCACGCAGAGAGGAGGACAGCCAGAGGGGCAGCGAAGAAAGGGGGGAAATGGCGCCGATGAAAGGACGGATGAGTGTGAAACAGAGAGAGAGAGAGAGAGAGAGAGAGAGAGAGAAACAAAGAAAGAAAAGCACATTAGAATCCATTTCAGCATCTGCTCCTCGTGTGTGAGCACATCCTAATCAACACCCCATCAGGCCTGTGAAAGACTCCATCAACACTGTCTAGTGAGTGTGTGTCCCCACAGTGAGCCTGTTATCCAACCTTATGTAATCACCACTTGTCTGCTCCTCTCTCACAGCGCTCTTCCTCGCAGACCACGGCGCCGCACGGCTGCTTCACGTCGCACCACCTGAGCGGCGGCGTGCGCGCGAGCCGGGCCGCACTGCAGCGGGATGCGGCCCGCGTCCTTGAAAGCAAACGGCGACCCCGCAGCTTCCCATCAAGAAGCGAAAAGTGGAGGAGAAGTACGATGTGGCCCCAGAGGTCAAGCCGGAGTCAAACTAGAGTCTAGGCAAAGTTAGACATGCAGTTGCTGGAGTTGTGCAGAGGAGACGCTGATGAAGTCGCCCCCCGCTGTCTCTCCTTTGACCACCCTCCCCTCCCCTCCTCTCCTGCTTAACATTCAGACTTAAACTTTCCATCAGGCTGGTTAAATCTTCACCACTTCACCTCGTCTCCCCGCGCGGCTGCCGCCTCAGCGTTTTTCCCAGCTTCTCCCCGAAGTGCTGACACCGAGTTGGGCGACTCTGCGCTGAACCCGACCGCCTGCGCCTCCACGGGGACTCGCCGGGGTTCCTGGCAGACCATCTGCCCTCCTACCAGATGCCGTTCATCGCCCTCCTTCCCCCTAAGCCCTCGGGCCCATCAGGGATTCACTTATGTCCGGCTCAGTGGGAAAAGCCTCCCCGGCCCTTAGGCGAGATGAAAGTCAACAGCTGCACTAGAGAGGCGGCCATGGCGGAGGAAGACCCCCGTCTGATGAGGCTCTATGTTTTCCATCATCCACCATATAATGTGTTTAAGGTTGTCGGGCTGCCACGGTCCCACACCCACGTCTAATGACAGCTAACACCATACTCTACAATCCTCTACACCAAATATGTTTATGTTCTGGAATTGTCATTGAACTGCACGTTTGAAAAAAAGCCAAATGAAATTCACTGGTTTTGTGTGTAAATGCTTCCAAACTGAGATTTCAACCTCATGTTAATGACTCAAATTGTTTAAAAGGGCCGTGTGCCTCGTGCTCCGCTTGTTAGCAGTCCGGACATGTTTGTGACCTGCCTCCACATCCGTCGCTCCCCCGTGACCCACCTGTCATCATCAAGTCATCATTCGGCATCATAATGTGCTTTTCTCTTTCTTTAACCTTGTCTGAAACAGCCCAGCCGCTGAGCCTCAACCTGCGCGATGAAGACGTCTTTAACGCTGTAATTCACGGCCATCCATCTTTCACCCATCTATCTGTCTCCGTCTGCTGCACACGGTCATCGCGCTGCCCCGGCCAACGTTCCTCCACCTCATCTCTCCTTTCCGTCCTTTTCATCTCTCTCTCTCATTTAATTCCCACTCAGTCAAAGCGCAAGACAATTTGAAAGATAAAGTGTCTTTTCACCTTGTCTTTCCCCCTCCTTTCCCCCCTCTTCCACTTGTGTCCTTGCTCGACCAGAAGGTTTACAGTTACCGGGAGGAGGGTTGATTAAATATTAAGCTGTCCAGAGAGTTGACCCTGCTCTGGTGTCCTGCTCCAGATGCTCTGCTTTTCCTAAATCCAACCATCTCTGCCTCTTTTCCTCCTTCCCATCAACCCTGAAGTTATCGACGTGGCCGTCACAGCACAGTACCTGGGAGAGGTCAGCGGGACTCTCTGTGATCCATCAGCTTCATTTGCCAAGACAAATGAGGGATGGAGCTCCAGCCAAATTTATTGATTGTTGACAGACGGGCTGTTTAATAGTGCGAGAGCTCAAGGTGTTGGAGAAAGATCAGAGAGGCAGACAAGAGCAGGAAAGGTTAAAAGTGTTCAGCGTCGTAATGGGAGCACTCATCCGGCAAATACAAGCATGTTGAAGTTCAGCTGTGTCACTTCAAACCTGACTGCAGCGAATCTGCCTTTTTGTTCCACTAGCAGCTGACATTCACTGATGTTTGTGCAACACCGGGCATGAAAGCACAAAGGCTCTTTAAGGTTCAGGTGTAGGCTTTCAATTAAAGCAGCAGTTGAATACGATGTGAAAGAAAGCAAAGGCCATTAAGTGCATTATCATCACAAGTACGTGCCCTTAGATTCACACCAAATATTATGTGCAGCAAATTCCATGTTTAGCTCCTCCACAAAGTGCAGTGACCTTCAACACGACCTCCCAGCATGCACTGGGCCTTCTCTGGGACCAGGCCAACGTGTACCCGGGTACGTGAGCACATTCCACACCTCAGAAGTCCCTGCATAGATTAAATGCCAGGATGCTCTCCTGTACTGTATGAGGTGTATGCACAGAGCTCTTACAGCCTATGCCTCCGGACGGCTTGTTGCCTGAAGTGGCTGCTGAGCGAGCGAGGTGTTGGACAGTAACTATGCCCCGAGGCCTTGCATCTGGCTTTACAGTGGGTACTGTAAGACTCCACCTCTTCAAAACCAGTCCTCCTTTGGGAAGTTTTACATCTTTTCTTTCTATTCTTTAAGGGCTGAGGCTTGAATGCAGCCTGGGGGGATGTTTAAGCCCCCCCCCCTGGGGGAAAGAGAGAGAGACTGGTAGGATGACACACAGACAGGGACCAGTACCTGCTACTGTAGAGCTAATCAAGGAAGTATTATTATAATATTAATTGGGGCTAATATAAAGTCAAGGCCTATAGTAACTTTAGCCTCGCTGTGTGAGAGTACGGCTGAATTGCCATTGTCATCACGTCTTCATCCTCTCTAAACAACTGTGATTCTCATTAACTGTACATCTGTTACAACTTCCCAGCGTATCAGGGAGGCCGGCGAATGCCCGTCATCTCGGCCAGGGTGACATTATTCTGACAGAGGGCTGCTGGGATGGTAAGAGTCCCGGGAGAGCGTGCGCAGTGACTCTCCTGTATGGTGAAACAGTGTCAAACGCCGGCTGCTGAACAACAACGGCCGCGTCCAAATGACAGCTTTGACCTCGGCGCTAATAGCTAACGACAGCGCCGGCCTTCACAGCATCTTAGGTTTCTGAAGCTCTCGCCTCAGCCTACATGAAAGGCTGCTCTCCGGAGCCCTGTGATTAGCACTGAGGTAGTGACTTTGATTTCTGTTGAGGTCACAGCTGTGCAGAGCAGTGCACCTTCCTTTACAAGTCAAACGCGAGTACATTTTCCATCAGGAGGTTCAGAAGGAACATTTTAAAAGTAGTACAGAAGTACTGCAAAATGCGTGTGTCTCTGCATCTAAATGGCCACTTGAACTAATTTCACCACATGAAGCTGCATTAAACTGATTTGAGGTAAACAGAAATAAGGCAGTCTCGGAATTCATCACATCACAATAAAGTGAGGAAATTACTTTAAGAATCAATAATTCATTATATTAAAGAAGGTTAGATGGGAAGGAGGATACTGTGTACTGTCTGTGCAGTAAATATGAAACCAGAGCCTGCAAATACAGGGTTATATATTAAGGGTTACACAGAGACTGAGACAGGAGGATAAAGTTAGTCAAAAAACTTAACATACTGCAGAGTTTTTGTGCTGATTAAAGAGAATAAAGCGAGCGGAGCTCGGCCTGGCCCGGCCCGGCCCGGCCCGGCCCGGCCACCCGCCGGCCCACGTGCCAACCTGCTCACAGACGCACAGTGTGAGAGCGGATACTGCGTGTGCTGCATCGAGTGGCGCGGCTGCAGCTCAGGCTGAAAGCCCAACGCTGGCACTCGTCAGTGTTGCCTGACAAACAACTTAATGAGACACACGGGCGCGTAGCGGCTGGGTCTCTGCACTTGCTCGCCCTCGGCGTTGCAAAATCTTCACGAAACCCCGGGTCCGGACAAGTGATGGGAACATTGAGGAGCTTCTGAGCAGGATCACAGGATGTAGCTGAAAGTGAACTGACTGGCGGGTAAAATGACTTTCCTGCAGGATCAGGAACGGACACACTAAGGTGTCAGACCCTGTTTAATTAGCATCTCGTCAAATTTATTCTGAATTAAAGTTAAAAAATAAAAAGTACAATATGTTATGTTAGTAATATGTTCTGCACCTTCTGGTTCTGGTAGCTCAGCGGATACATGAACTGTGCGTGTGACCTTATAAAGGTGTCTTCCTGCACTTTCCTTCCCTCCGTCCTTTTCTCTCTCTTCCTTTCTTTCTTTCACTCTCTCCTTCATTGACAGAGCTCTGAGGAAAATTGCAAAGGCTCTTAATCAGCCTCCCCCAGCCCTGAATGTGCTGATGTGCAGGACAGGGTCATGCTAATCAGGTACCTCAGCGCACATTGATTTAATACTACGAACGCTTATTAATCCCCTGCGCACGTTCTCCTGCTCTTCCTCTGTACTGAGCCCCTGCAGCATCTTTGTCCTGCTTAAGAGGCTTGTCACCCTGCACCACAGTTGCCTACCATCAGCAGCATCAAACACCCACCAACGAAACACCTCTCAACCCCTGATACTGGCCATTGGTTGTAAAGTAAACACCTTCAAATCAACAGTGCACTTATTTTATTTTCAAATTTAAATGTTCTGACATTAATGCAGATTTGAGCTCAAATCTAAAAGCTGCAGCTTTCACTCATTGAAATTTCTAAATCACAAGAGTCATAGATGAGTTAGTGACATCAGTGTGTTAAATTCATTAATGACTTGTTTTGTTTCCGCATTTTTGCATTTACTTACTTTTATAATTTACTTGGCATTTTCTGCCTATTATTCAGCGTTCAGGATTTAGTGTGTGTCACCCAATGACACTGAGTGAGTGAGTGTGTGAAAATCTCTCTGTGGTTTACAAGGCTTGTATTTTCTAGATAGATTCCTGGAAATTCAGATTTTCCTCCTCAACTCCTTATATATTTCTAATATTAAAAATGAGAAAATTTGTGAACCCTTTGGTGATACACAGCCTGCAAATGTAAATCGATATTTGGTGCTATTAAAACCCCGTCGTTCTTGTAAATGCTGCTCTGTCATGTTAACATACCATCACGCAGTGCCGGGTCAGGGGAACGCTGCTCTCCCTCAGTGAAATCACTGCACTTGTCATGCATGCGCAGACAATTAAAGTTCCCTCTGCAGAACTCATTTCATTTACAGTAATTACCCTCCACCCGGCTCCACTGCTCATGTCCCCTCAGATCCCGCCTCAATGTCTGCGTGACAGCATGTCGTTTGCTGTCAGAGCTTAGCATGGCCAACGTCACGCACCAGCAGGAAGGAAAACGCCACAGTGAGTGAAAAGCTGCACCAGAAATAAAAAAGTGTCTGTCACGTGAGTCATTCTATCAGTTATTCGAATCATCTACGAGAGGCCAAAAAGTAAATCAGCTCATGTTTTTTTATGTATCTAACAAATACTAGAGACATCTGTAAATTATGATCAGTGCCTTTCCTATGACCTATAGAAGTTGTTTGTGTGTGTGTGTTTGCATTACGAGCGGCGGCTGCTTCTCCTTTACGTTGTAGCAGCTGGAGGTCATTTTCATTTGGTTTCTTTCTGATCAGCATTCTCTTGTTTTCCCTTTACTGTTTTATATGTGGAGATAAAAAAGAAGCAGATAATTTACTGTTGTCTCTCACGGCTGTGGGACTTTTCAGGTTGTCGTAGCTCACAGCTGATAAATAAACCCGTGTTTGTGAAACTAATTGCGTGCTGCCATCTTTTTTTATCACGTGTGACAGTCAGTACTGCTCATTCTGTGTTTTCTAGTCTTGCTTTAATATCAGGACATGCTCCTTCATCCCTGTTTGACAGGCGGTGCCTCTTTATTCCGTCTCAATGACAGTAAAGTCTGACTGGTAACACTAACCTGGTCAGCTGATTGGATTTTAATTTACTGGGCCATATCTGTGTTCTTGGTTTATCTCCCATCTCAGTGGGAGGGTTATTTATTGCCTTGGATACTGCTACACCTTATTGGCTGGGACACAGAGTGTGTTTGTCTGTCTCATCTCCCCTCACCTGACATTCAGACCCTTCATCTCACTGTCCAAGCAGACGCACACAATATGTTTCCCAAAAGGCTGTGGACTGGTTGACAAGGCTGTATTGTTTTCACCCACCCACCACCTCTGCGTGTGCTGCTCCAGACCCATTGATTTTATTGGGCAGCAGCAAAGCCAGAGTCCAGTCTGCTGCGAGGCCCCGGGGTAACACAGATTCTGTCATCAATGTCAATGAGTACTCTCAATTCAGCACATGCAAACACTAGGCTGGTTTGGTGCGAAATCACCAGGGAAACTTAATGAGACACTTAATTGGGTGTGTAAGGTATTTCATTTTTGCATTATTTATTAGTAACATGTTCACATGCTGAAACTAGCAGCACCCAGAAGATTTGTGGAGGACCGCTGCTGTGTCCTAATTCCACAATTCACAAATATTAATTGTAACAAGTAAAATAACGTATTATGCAACAGTTCTTGTCACAAAATACAGCGTCAAATTAGACCTTTTGTTCATAATATGTCACCCATAAGCAGCAGGAGCAGCCTCTGAAGGAGACACGCAGTATGTACTGTTCACTGTCTCCTCTGTTTGGTGCTGAGAGTCTTTTGCAAACAGCTGCTTGCTGTGGAAAACAACAACGCTTAGGATCGTTGACAGGCCGGGTGCCAGACGGCAGAACGGGTTCAGATGAGGAGCTGCAGACCTGGATGTGAGGTCTGCTTACTTTCTTACGAGTTGCACATATTACATACTAATTATCCTGCCAGTCAATGTTTGATATTAAGTGCAATAAGGATCAAAGTGGTCTTTAAAATATAACTACTTCCTAATTTATTTAGTATTAGTATTTGAACACTAGAATATAGTAAAAAACATTTTATTATAATTAAATACCCCAAAAGACTAAATGTCAAAATGAATAAAAAAATGTTAATTAAAAATTGCAAAAAAATACAAATAGCCAGAAATGCTCCTTTTTCCAGAATGTGCTTAACAATGTGTGATATTTCATAGACCTAGTGCTTAATGAGGAAAATCATGGACCGACTTTTTAAATGTTAGTTGTGTCCCTGCAACTTGTTCACACATTCGAATATAAACCTGCAGACAGTAGCCGGCCTGTCAGGAAGCTGTAGCTCTGGGTGTGTGTTGTGTTGGCCACAGTTTTTGTCCTGTGTTGTAATTTATACTCAGAAACAAACTTGTATACAAAAGAACGCAAAATAAAACAACAACTACTCAATTCACTGACAGACAGTGAATTTCCTACTGTGAATCAAACACACAGGTCTTTTACATGGTCGTCTTCTCACTAGTGAAGGTTGTCCCGTAGAATCACCTCAGTATTAGTAGCTTGCAAAACCGAACGTTTTCTTCCTCTCTTTCTTTTCCCTCAGCTGCTTAGCACCCAGTAGAGCAATGGATGACGGGAGCTCCGACACAGTATGATCTAAAAACCCACTGGCGCTTTAGTGTGCCTCAGCTGGCTTATATAACCCCGTGTGGATGTGCAAACTGTCTTGCTGTTAGGAGCGATGAGGACTCACATAACACGCACACAAACACACGAGAAAGGAGCTCGTTTTGTGTTTGTGCGTTGGAGGGGGAATGGGGGGGGGGGGGGGGGGGGGGTGAGCGTGTTTTAGCAGAATAGAATCTGATTTGTTTGATTTTTTTTTTGCTCAGCAACCACAGCACCAAATATCTCCCGCCCCCTCACTACGCTGTCTGATGACATCACTGGTGTGTCCCCTCAAGTCCCCCTGGCGAGCACTTGGTGATGTCACTTCTGTCTAGTATTCACCTGAAGTGACATCATATCTGTTGCATAATAACCCCTCCCACCCACTCACGCTCACACTCACGCACATATAGAAAGGCAAATACACTCTGAGGAACTCTAAAACTCCTCTGTATGGAAATACCAGGTGTGTGTAAAGTGAGAATGGGCAGATAAAAATACATCACTGCGGCTTAATTCAGAGGCACCTACCTCGATGCTTTCAATAGTCAGAGTACTCAGAGACATAAGGATAAGTGCTGCACAACTACTGACATGAAATATTACGGGTGTGAGAGTAAAGAGCGTCAGGAAGAGAGAGACAGAGACAGTGAGTGAGAGAGGCCTGACCTATATAAGAAGGAGGCTGAAATATTTATGGATGTGAGTGTCCTAATTGGCAAGCCACTGGGAGCACTGCGGCCTTCTCTTCCAATCACAGCCTGGGAAGAGGTTAACGCACGCACGCGCGCGCGCACACACGCACGCACGCGCGCACGCACGCGCGCACGCACGCCTCCAGTGGTCAGAGGATCAGAGCGCGGCCTCCACACCGCGACCCTGTCATCCGCAGCCTGAGCGAGGCCTCATTATGAGACGATCTGCCTTCGCCGAGGCTCCAGCATTGTTAGAATCATTACCAGAGCTGTTATCATAACTGTTCTCTGTGGCGCATACGGACAGGAACAACCGCTCAGAGCACTAAGTCAAACACAGCCTAATTGGCTGGGCTTAATGTCTAGCGCTGGCACGCACTGCTCGGCTGTCTGAGAAGCCTCAATTACTGTCCCCTGCTGACGGTGACGAGGAGACGGACACTTTGTGACTTCTAGTTTCAAACCACTGCGGGCTGAAGCTGGGGTGGGGGTGGGGGTGGACCACATCAGGGGTCAGCTGAGATACCGGAGTCATTGAAATGACAGGGCTAGCGCCAGGAACTAACTTGAAATGGTGCATTTACTGCAGTTGTACATATTTCATGTGCACTGTTTTAAATATGCTTTTAGAACTATGAACTGTCACAAACTGTACTAGAAGATGATACATTATGGTTCCTTGAAGCTGTTCTACACTTTTGAGGCATTCACTGACATCAGACATCGCACTGGAGCTCAGCACACATGTCAATCACTTCATATGAAAATACTGGGACCTTTTAGGCTTAATATAAATAAAAAAGGGAAAATTCTATATAGAATGTGTGTCTAAAACATGATACTCATATTAGTGAGTTTTGACTAAACCTTGCAGAGGAAAGTGTTACAAGTGTCCAAGTAAACTGTCCAGATACCGTCCAACACGCTAAGCTTTTGCATCAACGCTCTCCAAAAAAGTTTCTTTATTAAAGCTGTTTTGACAGATTGCCTTACAAGAGAAAATATGTCTAAAGCAGAGAGAAAATCCCACCAACGGCACCAGAGCAGCAGAAATATCAACTACATTTTAATTGTCTGTGCCAACATGAGCGGATTATGAAACACTGGGCACAGACATAATATTACCCCACCCGATCGAAGATCATTTGTTGGCTCACTGTGCTCATTCAGTTTATGAAAGTGGCCATTTAATGTCTCTGTTGTTGCTGTGTGTGTTACTTTATCTATGCGTAGTAGTTTTTCATCACTGTTCATTTAAGTCAATATTACATTTAATATGTTGTTATGTGGTGTATCATCAGAGTCGTCTTTATTCCCTTTTATCAAGATATTTTCTCACAGACTTCTAATAGATGCTCTCTGCCAGGTTATCCCTGGTTACGTGCCCAGTGGGCCTGTTCAGTAATCCACCCTCAGCCTAACCATGAAGTACACCCTACAAAAATGTTTACTCAAAAGTACAGAGAAAACATTAATTCAGCTATTGATGCTCATGAATTTTATTATTCTGCATATTTCATTTTTCTGTTGTGCAACTACAGACACATTTTCAGCTTGCATCTGTTGCTACACTGTGACAGTGACCATAGAAATGTCTGTCTCCATCCAGCTGGCTATACTGTGGCATGATGGTAACCATAGAAACAGATGGAAATCATCATCCATTGTAATAACTCAATAAAAGTCTTGGGTCAATGACTACATTAACACCAAACCCGACACCACTGTTAAACAAACATCATCTTTCTTACACAAACGTTGCCCTTTGACAGAATGACTTTAAGACGGCGTGGGGATATAAAAAGGAATACTCAGAATGAGCAAACATACATTTTGGCCAATTAGAGGAGCGTATTGAACCGATGACACTAATGGTACATTATGAACTCCGAGTCATTGTTGTGATTTTTAGGATTAGCAGGCAAATGGGTTAGACAAGCATCTCTGTCTTGCTTGCACAAAAGAAAAGAGAGCAGAAATCAATGGGCTGTGTTTACAGGGTACACAGCCCAATGTAACACTGCACGATATGTTACACACAGCCAAGCAGTAAAAACAGACAAGCAGCTTGGCAGCGCTCAGCCCGGCCGGCCTCGCGCTGAAGCCAGGCAGAGGCAGCGCCGACACGAGCTGGCGACGGAGCAGTCGGGAAGAACCAGAAAGCGTGATATGGCGTCTCGTTGGCGTTTGACTAGAAAGGTGCAGTGTTCTCAATGAGGGAATATGTACACTCACGTAAGAAGTACTCCGATGGGTCCGCTTCATAATCTGTCTCCTCAGGAAAGTGGTCTATCTGTTTACACATCCCTTTGAAGTTTCCTGTTGGCAGAAACAGAAAATTCAATTTGATTCAACGACCAGACAAATTGCAAACTCTTTATAACAATCATCGTCAGTCAGGCTCTACTTCCATTTAATAAGTTTGATTTCCAAAACATCATTTTGGGTTGTGGGATCTTGTGATTAGTTTGTTTATGAGTTGCAGCTTTTCAGGTTGTTTCAGGATGGTTTATATCAGACGAGCCGTTTCACTGGCGGCCGGTTGTGACTCTCGCACAGTGAAGCTCTTCAGAATGCGGACCTGTGCACCGGCCTCTCCGGCAGCAGGTGGCGGCTTGTAAATAAGGGCAGCGCAGCTGGTGCGACCTGGAGCCGCTCCAACAGCGGTGCACACAGAACTTCATCTCTTAATGCTCGTGTATGTGGCTGACACCTTGCCTTCCTACTCTTTTGTCCATCCAGTAAGAACATAGCCCCCCCACTTCCTCCTCGGCACGCAGCTTTTTGGCTTATGATGAGGTCATTAGATGGAGGGGGAGATCAGAAGAACCCTCACGGTGATCTGGGGAAGTCACATGTCTAGTGGGCCCATTCTTTCTCCTCTAATTAAGTGGACAGCTGTTAGTTACCCTGGTGCCAGGTGTTGAGGTGGTGGCAGTGGGCGTGGTTATGACTTTGTGAATTGTTCACATGCTGTGGAAAGAGGGGCAGCTCACTGTAACGACCACTCAGACATCGGAGAGAGACACACTCATAATGGAGCCATCAGAGCCTCCTGAATCTGCTGCCCCACCTGAGTGCAGTGTTTGTATTGAGGCTACTGTACCTGCAGGCATCCACACCTTCTGTCATCTATTAAGAGACGTGGATCAGGGGGTGGGTCTGTGTACTGTATGTGTGTGTGTGTGTGTGAATATCAAATATTCATCCACACAAAACTTTCCACCAAACTAATGAATCATTTGCCTCTCCCTACATGAGCATACAAATATTGGTATTCAAGATTATGTCCTAACCTTAAAGAGAAAAGAGAGATAAATATAGGGAGAGAGGCCCAGGAAGTTATGAAGGACAGAAAGATGGAGTGGGAGGTGGAATACATAAAGTTTGAGTGTCACAGTTCAGGCCTCTGCAAGTGCTGATCTATGAAAAAGCGTTCCAGAGTTTAACGGACCTGCACAGTTTTGACTCTGATCTACGATAAAGTTCCTCCCTTCGTGGCAGAATAAGGATTAAAGTTGGGCCTTATCGCAATCAGCTGGAAGGTTACCTCTGTTAACTAGCACGACAGCATGAAGCTCAAAGCATGCAATGCTCTGAAGCGTTCGCGGAGCTGCAGCTCGATGTAGCTGTAGCGCGTCAGCTGTCAGATCTGCGCTGGTGCACGCTGTAGGTGTAACCCCGCTGCCCCCTGCAAGCACTCCCTCAGGCTGCCGCTTGAAATAACAATATGCTCCCATTGAACTCCCGTGCTTAAACAAGCACTTAAAAAGTTGCGTATCCAGGAGAGGCGGCAGCGTGGCGGAGCACATTTTACAGAACCATGGCTTGTGTTTGCATAGGACTGTGCCGCGCGCTCCCAGCGGCGCCGGCGCCGGCGGCCCACAGAGCGCCACGAGTGTCTTAACAATGTTATCAAGTGGGTGTGAGATCTAGTTTGCAGCTGGCCGTCCCGTCCGCAGTTGTGCGATTTGTAATAGCAGCCGTGGAGAAGTGGCCTTTTGGGGGAACCACTTCAATTAGTGCGCTGAAAGATTTATGTGACACTTAACCGCTCCAAACGATCCTTTTCTTGTAAGACATGTAAACTCAGCAGGCTGGTAAATGTTTTATAATGACATTTTCACAGAGCTCCCCGCGCGTGTGTGAGCGCGGGGCCGGGGTGAGGAGGCAGCTTTGGCAGGGGGACCCCCTGTTGAATGGAAAAGGTGTTGGCGGAGACGCAGGTGGGCGAGTCACATACAGTATCACTCAGGAACCGACACCTGTTGTGACTGAAATACAGTGAACTAGTGTAGATGTGTAGGTGTGATTTTACATTCCTGGAAAAAAACGAAATAAACTGCAGATAGTGGTTGAAAAATAAGATGTGTTAAACAGGAAGTCGTGGTTATAATGTCCTGCTTTAAAAGTACTGATGTACACACACATCAGTTATGTCATATATTAACTCTTATATTTATAGTGCGATTATTCCTTTGTTTTAAGGCTTTATTAATGCTGATTGCTTTTTGAATGGTGTGATTTTTATAATCTTCAAAACTAGGACTTAATTAAATGAAAAGTTGAAAACTTGTTGCATAACTTAAACACATTAGTTAGGTTATGAAAACGAACAGTTTTCATAATATAGTAAAAGCTTCACCAGAGACTGGAAACTGGCTGATACCAAAATAGGAAGATAAAAAAGGACTGATACACTTTTGCTAGATTTTCTACTAAGGTGTCAAATGTTTTCCTAAGTTTGAGGGTTCATGAGTCAGACATAATTCTACCTCAAAGGCAAAGTGATAGGAAACT
The DNA here is from genome assembly GCF_900634795.4 of Betta splendens. NCBI lineage: Eukaryota > Metazoa > Chordata > Actinopteri > Anabantiformes > Osphronemidae > Betta > Betta splendens. Next base: position 11,688,088 of record NC_040888.2, read on the forward strand.
GTGTGAGGGTTAAGATTGTGCTGTGTGACATTTGCCAGTATTACAAACCAACAGGTTCAGGTGAACTGAGGCTGTCCTGAGACCAGACGAGTGTGGGTTAGAGGCGCCAGCGAGGCTCTGGGTGGGCGGAGGGTTTGACCACACTCACTCCATCAGCCCGGTCCCTGCCGGCCACTGTGGGAATGAGCGATGGGCTCACCTCATGCTCCCCGTGTCCCCTCCTGTCCTCTGCTGCCATAAAGCACTTCATTACCACACGGCCTGGAGAGACAGCGCACTCAAGAGTGGAGGTTGTTGTTGCACAGAGAAGGCGGGGGGGGGGGGGGGGGGGGGGGGGGGGGGCGGGGGAGATTTATAGTTGCCCACCGCAGCGAGGCTCCAGGTCCGGTCCTGAGGGAGGAAGGTTTGAGCCTCGAGCCCATTTTCACGCCCTGATCACAATCACATAACCACGAGAAAAAGCGATTGCACTTATTATGCTTTTTCTTAAAGCAGCTTCCCCCAGCTGGTGTACTGGGTCCAAGGCTTTGGAGCAGCTCCAGCCGAGGAACGGTTCTGCTGGACGTGGAAACATTCCAAGGCTTAAGTGTTGTTTTCTGATGCTGTTGATACCACCAGCAGACCCCGGCTTCTGGTTATTAGACCAGGAGGAGGAAGTGAAAACTCTCATTTGCTTCCTGGACTACAGGAAGGCAGTTTGTGACCTGCTCTTGAAGACTTTTCTTTAATGCCACTACATTTCGTTTCTCCCTTTTTGATTTTTACCTAATCTTCATATTATGTTCCACCTCCATGACTCTGTTCTTTCATTAACTTAGATACAAGGACACAAACTAACACAGATCTTTCCCCCCAATGACACAAAAGCTGTAATTCTCTTATCTTGGCCTTTGTCGCTCTGATTGTTTCACTGCATGGACTTTATATTTAAACGCACACATGCTGAACTGATGCATGAGCAGAGATTACTCACAAATTATTGGAGATAATTAGAAGCATAGCGTTGCCCTAAAGATACATTGTGCAAATCATCTGCAGTGTGTGGTGAGGTCACTGGCTCATGGAGCTCCTCATGTTAGCACAGCATTTAGAGATTATATTTAAATTGACGTATGATCAGAATGCACGGTTCACATCAGCAGGTGTGAGCAAACCTAGACCAATCCTTCCCTCATGCTGGAGGGACAGACTGGGCCGGGTCGGCCCACACACGCAACACACTCCAACACCGATCAAACACGCTGCCACAGTGCTGCAGACAGAGACGACGGTTTGATGAGACAAACATGGAGGAGGTGCTTGATGGAACCGTGGGGGAGGCTGTGGGGTACAGGGGGGGGGTCAGGAGGACTCTCGACTGAGTAGGAGGCGCAGAGACAGACTGAAAGAGAGAGAGAGAGAGAGAGAGAGAGAGAGAGAGAGAGAAAGAGAGAGAGGGAGAGAGAGAGAGATTCAAGCCCACTTCTGATTCGTTAGTGGGCGGAATTCTCAAAAACTTTCCAGGCAGTCACCGAATGCGTCAGCAACCAGACCCCCCCTCCTTACAATCTCCTCCTCCCACCTCCATCCTCAGTCCCTACAGCAGTCGTTGCCATGCGGACATTAGAGCCATTCTCTCTTGTTGCCATGGTTATATCCTATCTGGACCCCTACTAAGGGGAGCATCACATGGACAGAGCTGGTGAGGTGCCTTTAACCCCTGGACGCTCAGCGGTTTCAGTGACACAGCAGGCGCCGTTCCTCGGCTGCTGTTACAGTAGTGGCACAGCGATGTGCAGTCAGGTACGCTCACGTCCTTTCAGGTTGAACGCATACGTGTGAGCGGGATGCGCCAAGCAGACGTGCACGCGTGAGTTATTTAACCTCACAAAATGCTGCACCCTCGTGGGGCTCACATGTACAGGTATGAGGGCATAAATCCCCCTGTGCATGAGGGGCTACACCTTTCCCCCCTAATGAACAGCAGCCCCAGCAGCAGTGACAGGGGCCCTAATCACCTTATTCATCTTCATAATCACACCTTATTCATCCTTATAATCACTATATTCATCTTGGTAATGACCCCGCTAGGGCAGGGAGGCCCATGCACTGTACACACCATCTCTGCTTCTCCCATAACACACACAAACACACACACACATGCATGACACATGGCTGTTACAGGGCACCTCAGCCTGTGAACACAGGACTAGAGCAGAACTGATGTGTGCACATTTTCACATTTTGCACATTTTCAAAGAAGTAGATGGAATAAATACAATAATCTTAGGCAACAAAGGGGAGGAAAGTTGAAAAAGCTAATTATGTGAATTAGCAACCAGAAGCAGGACTGGGTATAAAAATCAGTGTCTCACATGTGAAGATGGGTGAAGGTTCATTTTATGAGAAGCTGGGTTTCTGTCTCCATATCAGAATCTGTTTCAGACCTTACTGCATCAAAACAGATAAAAGTGCATGTGAGAAACTGTTCTGTGGTCAGACGAAGTGAAATTTGGCATTTGATTGGAAAGAGCAGAGAATATATATAGAGAGATTATAATTTTATGTTAATGCGCCTATGTTACAGTTGATAAAGACGTCACAGGCGTGATTAAAAACTAAAGTCTAAGACGATTTTTCCACTGTGTCATAGTGAGATGAATACAATATAAGCAGCTCTGCAGATGAAGACGCGTCTGTGAGGGAGTTGGCAGGTATGTAACAGCAGCTGTAGCTGCAGGTGATGTGGGAGGCAGACTAATGGAGGCAGCGAGGTGCCGTCAGGTTTCGGCTCGTTGGAGGATGACTGACAGATGTTAGACAGTCGTTTGACCTCCCGCAGCTCAGCTCTGAATGCGTTCCCAACAAAGCTGCTCCTCTCTGCCCTGAATTCGGGAAAGTCTGCCACTTCTGACTTGAAACGCTGCCACGTGTTTGCCCATGAGCCGAGAGCTCAGGCATCCGTCTGTGGCGGCGCCGTTCGGGTCTGTCTACTCCTGAAATGATGTCTTGATGAAGGAGGACTTGGAAAGGAGAGGCCGATTGCCTTTGTTATATATAACAACAGAAGCTACTTTTTGGATACTCTCTTCAATCTGATATATTCTCTTTTCTTTATCTCAGATTTTCCCCTTCTCATGTTTTTGGCAGTAATTCTGCTTTTGCTCGTCAGCTTTGGAAGCAAGTTCCTGAATCTTTTCAGCTGGTTAGTTTTAGGGAAGTAAAAGGCATCAGGGCTAATTAATGATTATAATAATCAGGATGCCGTTGCCTGTTGACATCTTGTAACCTTCTAACATTGAGGAGACAAAAAGAATAGTAAAAAAAGAGTCAAAAAGCAGGAATGATGGATTCTGGGTGGATGATTTGGTACAGAGAAGAACAGACATTCATGAAACCTATGTACGTCTGAGAAAATCAAACTGAAATGAAGATTGAAGATGGCTTCTAGAAAAGAATTTAAATCGTTCAGCTCTGACAGTGGCAGCTTGTAGCAGTAGCTTCCGGAAACCCACAACAGGCTTCTCTGTTTGCTTTTCTGCAAGGTTCATCTTACAAAGGCAAGTCGAGCAGCATCACCCTCAGCATCCGCCCTCAGAGATGTCAGAGATGTGGGAGGAATTTCGTCTGTCTGTCGTCCATCTGTGCGTCTCAGCTCCGATGTGTGGACGCGCTGGCTGGGACGCGGTCATGGAGCGGGGCAGAAGCTGCAGCCAAGGGTGGGATGAGATTTCACAGATCCAGGAACAGGAGAACCAGTGAGTCACCAGTGTCATATCAGAATGCGTCACAGCCTTCTGGTCAGAGGGGGTGAAGGCCGTCCACTTCTCATAAGAGCCCCTCAGCAGCAGGAAGAGGCATTCCCAGAAAGCAGGCCAAATGCGCCTCACACTAATAACAGCAACACCCCACCCACGCCAATCACAGTCATGTAATCAGCTCTACGGGGGGAGACCGGTCCGCTTGTGTTTGCGATGCTGAGTCCTGGGAAACTTTTACAACCTCATTTTAACAACTGCTGTTCAAAATATGCTCAGCATCCGAGAGACAATGGAGTCAGGGCGTTTTTTTTTTTTTTTTGCTTTCCGCTCTCAGGGCTGGGTTTTCGTCTACAGCAGCGGCGTTAAAATTTTTAAAAATCCACACAAACGCGCGTGGATTCAGGACGCTGGGAGACGGATGCAGGTGGGTGAGCGGGTGCATAAACAGCCAAACTTCACTGGCTGGACGAGGTGCAGGCCGACAACATGCAGTGGTGCTGCCAGTCCACCAAACCTGGTGTAAAATGATCAGAATTCAGCGTCGGAACAACAATTAGGATGCAGAGGCAGAGTGAATTCATATGCACCGACTCATCCAAAGAGCGAAGTGGACCAAACACAGTCGCTACGATGCAACAGCAAATGAAATAACGGGTCTTAATGATGTTTAATGTCCTGTAGAAAGCTGTCTTTGTCCGTGTTCTCTGCGGTGTCTGCTCTGGTGCTCAGCGTCTGCTATAAAGAAAGGTGCATGTTGGCGTGAGCTTCACCGGCTGTTGGGTGGAACAGGGAGATCAAATGAATGTATAATGTATTCTAGCATTAAACACCTTTGTGTTTTTTGTCCTTTCCAACTTCAGCTCTTCACCTCTGTGTGATTTTCATTCGTCTGCCGCTAATCAGATGGTTTTTTAAACTTGCTTAGAAACACGCGTTATGTTGTCATCTCCAAGTGTGCTTTGAATTGTCTCACCTCAGGTTTGAACCCACAGCCTGGAAAGCACTGCCATCGGTTCAGTTCACCTTAACAAAGCATCGCTCGCGTAGCTGATGAAATACTAAATGATACGACCTCAGTGCTGGCCTTTCGCTGCGATTTACATCAAGCGGCCTGGAAGCGAGCTCACGATATCAGTGCAAAATCTGCACAGTGAGCACAGCGGGACAGTGAAGGCATCATAAATCCCCCCCCCCCAAAACAGCTGCCCATTGATCTTGGAGGAATGTGCCACGCTCCGATTTAAATCAACTGCATTCCCAACTGGAGAAACACATGGATATCTCAGAGGGGGGGAGGGGGGTGGGGGGGCTGTGATGGGTACTTTTACTGGCGACTATAAAGGAACACAAATCAGAGGCAGCCAATGCTGCTGCTCCACGAGATTATAACGATTAGTGTATGAACCACACACAGTGAGACAGAGGGAGGATTGATAGAGAAAGCCACAAGAACAGAGCAGGGGAGATTATTTATCTCTAATTGTCTATTATTGTTATCTGATTTTACGGCTTTTCCTCGATGTTCTATGTCCTTGCCGTGGCAATTGTTTTACAGTGTTACTACCAATTAAACTCATTAGGAAAGATGTATATACTGATGGAGGTGGGGAAAAAAAGGAAGAGAGAGTTGTTCAATACGGAATTAATTTCAGAGGATTTTATGGAAGAAAGCTACTAATTAATATTATTACAATAGCAGTAATCTTCCAGTCAATTTAAGATTTAGACCATAAATTAACATATGGTGGCACATTTTCAAAGTGCTCGTCTGCCGATCCATAAAAGGACAAACTGCACATATTAGATATTATAATGAATCATTTAAGCTCTGAATTGTTTTTCTAAAAAATAAAATTATCTTCCTTTCCTTGATCAAACTTAAAGTTATATAAGCAAGACATCTTGTTTAACGCAATGTCAATAGCACTTGACACAATCTAATTATAGCACAGACCAGTGTCTTACAGGTCCCGAGTCCTGCTGAAGTGCCCTTGAGCAATTTAACATGTTCACCCAGTGTAAGTCACTCTGAACGAGGTGTTAATCACAATGAGAATGAAGAGATGAAACCTTTGACCTAATGATGAAGCGGGGTTGTTTCTCTGGACTAACACCGTTAACACAACTGTGTGTGTACTTGTGCTGCTGTGGGCAGTTTGCAGCTGGTAGAGCAGTATCAGGTTCTGTGTGTACGCGTGTGGGCTCTCGTCCTGTTTGTTCATCTTACAGTTCATATCATGTTGCACATTCTCGGTACTGAATGATCAAAGCCTGTGATGTAGAACAGGCTGACTCACTCTTACGTTCGCAGGGTGTCGGGGGTCCTGATTGCCCTTCCAGCCTGTTAAATGCACTTCACTGGTGCTCTTAGCAACAACACACACATGCACCACCAAAAAACCCAGCCGCCTACACCTCGCTTCAACATCTCACACTGGCATGAAAATCACCATATGCACAGTAGTCTTCTCCTTTTTGTTCTACAGTGCTTTGGTTTGTGTCCACGCAGCAATGCAGCCCTCCCTTCTTCATGCTAAATGTATTCATATACAGCTTTTTCACTCGGGAAGTTGTGATGGACATTTTTTTGTGAGCGTTGCCATTTCAAACCCAGGGCTAAATGTCAAGGGCAGCGTTTGCCGCTGCTCGTTAGGCTCGTTGCTTGGAGCGCGTGGTCCCACCTGAAGGCAGCGGGGCTCAGCCAAGCACGTCAACATCTCTGCCATCACCTGTTATCTGGACGTCAGCGGCCGGACAGGCGAACGTGGAGCGTGGAGTCCTTCTCCCTCGTAGAACTGATGGTTCTGATGATGTCAGAGCGGAAAACGCCGCTCTGTCTGCAGGAATGTTGTGTTTACGGGACATGGCAATGGCTGGAAGTTGAACCGTAATTCTGTTTTGAGAGCGAGGAAGTGGGTACGTCCACAATGCACGACGCTCTGCCTTGATGTGTTTTTTTTATGGGTTTGGTTTTGCTTTGTCATCATCAGGTTAGTTGCTGTACATCAGCACACAGTGGTGTTTCACATCGTTCGGTAAAAGCAATAACAGCACTGAATTTCCCACTGTAATCCAGTGTGATGTGAGTGTGTAAAGGGGCCTCTAAGCCTGTTTTCTTTGTGTCTCTGCTTTCATCTGGTGCCTGATATCCCTCTACTCCCAACGCATGATATTAATCTTAACACCCTCACTCTGCTCTGGTTTGTACAATGCCCTCATCCCCTTCATGTACTCTGTCTCTTCTTGTGCTGTGTGTGTGTTTATGTGTTTACGTGAAGCCTTTCCTCAGGCAAACAAACTACTTGTCTTTTTGTGTGGAATGAGAACCTGCAGTCGGGGAAAACGCTCTTTTTTTAACGCAGGCTTATCTCTCGTAGCGGAAAACCTCTTCCCAGTTTTTGCACACATAAATGCTGTAATGTTTTACTGTTATTAATTTGTGAAGCCGTTGCCAAGTGACCCATCCTCTCATCTACTCAATAAATTTACCAGTGGCAGCAAGACATAACTAGGTATCAAACGCAATGCGTACGCAATAAAGCAGGGGCTCCACATGCTGAAATGCTGAAACACACTATTTTAACAGTTTATGCACTGTCTTCTAGACCATAACTATGATGAAAACCATTACCGCAGTATATGTGAGTGATGTTTGCTGCTTTGAGCTTAATTTAAAGAAAGGTTCATTTAAATGATTCCATCAGTTTCCTTTTGCCCAGTGTCGGTTCTGATTCCTAGAGGTTCATGCAAGAGAACGAAGACTTTGTGGAGACAAACAGGCCAAAATAAATAGGAGACAAAGTCAGAGCATTAAATGTCGAGTGAGTTAAATGACGCTGGATAGTCATGAATCTGATGAGGGACAACAGAACGGTGTGTGTGTTTGTCCTGTTGTGTTGGGGGTAACGGTGACTAATCCTGCTTTATTGTAAGCAGCGTGTTTCCCAAGTGAAAACATTACTCAGTTAACAAATTCACATGATTCCTAAAGCTTCAGACAGGCTGATCGATATCGGTGATTGTAGACCTTTCTCTCTCTGAGCTAAGGAGACTGAAGCCATCAAAACTCTGGCGCAGCGCCATCGGCGCGCTGACTTTGTGGACTCGTCCAAAGGATTTTTGAGCTTTTCCACCAAAGCCGAGCTCCATTTTAAAAGCAGAGATAACCATTAGGTATCAGAAAATGCGTGCTCACGCTGTCAAAGTCACCTTTCCCATCTCTGCCAATTACAGTACGTTCTGTGAGGTGCAATATGGGGAGCTCAGCCCGACATCACACATCAGCAGGAGAGACAAATTCCTGCACTGAGAGACAGCTGCTTTATGCCCAGGATTGCAAATTGAATTGTCTGAGGCAGTTTAATGCATCTGAACATTAAAATGCAGGGTTATTCACTTCTGTTTTATGAAGTCTCAAACTCCACTTTGTCAGGAAATGGAATTGCTTTGCAATAATCAACACAAGCAGTGACTGGCACTCTGCTCCAGAGATTCGGTATTGGCTCCTATAGAATAAGGATCTCAAATGTCTTTAGGTGTTGTACAGAGGACGAGCACGCGTGGCAGGCGTGATCCATTTCTTCCCGACACGGCAGAGAAACACGATCAGACCGGCTGCACCGACATGCATCATCTGTCAAAGACGTCAAGCCGGGCTGTCACCTTCGTCGCCTTATGATACAAAGCCATCCGTGGCTCTCAGTGTGAGAAACCTGCCGTTCAGCCGTTTTGTTATTACACAAATAACGCACATAGGGCTCTCATAGTAATGTACTGCTGGACTCCTGTAGTGGGCAAATGCTGGAGGTTGGTTCCTTTCACACAACGCTGGTTCAGACTAAAGTTCATCAAAATGCAATACAGCCACACAGTCAGTCAGATGGATGTCAGTTCAGTCATTTGTCATAGCAGCATTTTTTCTATTATAATTTTCTTTAGCCTTGATTTGGTGATCGCATTGACCAACCACAGTATTAACACTGAAAATCCCAGGTCACAGCTTCGTTGCCATGAGCTTCTGTATGCGTGTGTGTTAGTGTGTGTGTGTGTGTGTGTGTGTGTGTGTGTGTGACTGGCCCCTGAACTCTTGAAAATCTTGAGAAATCGCCTTTAATACCTTTCTGCTACTCCCTAAATGCTCCAGTCTGTGGTGCTCCCGTCCCTCCCCATAACCCCCCCCCCCCCACCCCTCGGACTGCCCAAGGCAGAATGATTAATTTGTGGCTATTGATTTCTTTCCCGAGCTGAAAGAGAGAGGGAGAGGGAGAGAGAGAGGGTGAGGCAGTGTGAGCTGGGGTCAGAGAAGCAAAGGGGTGAGCGACTTAAGGAAAGGAAGGGGGAAGAAAGGAAGATGAGGGAGCTAGTATTCAGTGTAGTGCTTCTCTGCAGTTCCTTTTTTTATTCTTCTCTTTAATGTAGGGAAAAAAGGCAATGGTTGCTGTCTGGATGCGTCAAACCACCTCCCCTCAGTCTCTCCCTGCTTCTCTCTCTCAGTGGAGATTGGCAATTCACTCGGTGCCCACATGTCATCCTGCCCCGGTGCAGCGGCAAGTAGCGTGGCGCGCTATGAGGAGGAAGCGAGCAGGAAAAAAGCAGGGGGGGGGGAGTGATGATGGCTAGATGGATGGAGGCGTAGAGTCATCTGTTTCCCTGTTTTATTACATCCATGTAAATGCTGCCGGGTACCTGTGTGTCTTTGGCTCCTCATCTCTCATCTCAAGACCTTATATAAGGCTAGATTTTTCACTGTCACCTTTGATTCTTCTTCGCATCCTTCCCTGGGTCTTCAGTTAAATCCCCAAGAAGGAAAATATTTAATATTTTGGCCCCTGATAAAAAGGGGGGAAGGGGTGGCGTTTGAGATGACAGGCCGTATGATCGGCGCTTAATTCTACTGGAGAATGGTTTTAATTAAGCCCGTGCGTGGCCAGCGTCTGCACTGACGAGCCTGTCTCTCTACAACAACCACATATCTGACTGATGACGTTTGGGGAAGAGTATGACCTACATTTGCTGTTTGCAAATCACACACACACAGAGCCTGTCGGACTCCATATAGCTAATGAGAGGAAGGAAGGCTGCACGCTGATTGGCATGCATTCATTTTATCAAGTGACCTTTCAAGGGCGTGTATACGGTGGCTGACAGTTGATAAGATTAATACACACGCAATATGATACCTGGATCAAAGAGGCATGAGCAAATGGAAGATGTGAAAAGTGAAGAGCGAGCATTCTTCTTATCACCAGCCATTTATCACTAGCAGACTAGCAGTTACATCACAGGGTCCGGTTTATGTATACGTTAAAGACCAATTAGTCTTTTACTATGGTCTATTTGTCCTAGGAAATCTGTTGGAAGTGCCATAAAACAGAGCTTTCTGACAGCTACAGCGTTTAATCATGTCTGCGCCGCATGATGAAAGCTGGAGACACAAAGAAACTGCTGTATTTAGAACAGGTTATGTCTGTGGTTTTGGTGCATCTTAGATCCAACTAACAATTTTGACAGGAAAACGTTTTACGTCACATTATACCAAAAAATACAAATTATTGGAGCCTGTTACCAATAAATTAACAACCTGTTGTTACGACCTATTGACACATTTGCTAAATGTTTACACCTGTTGCTAAACTTGTAGTCGCATAATTTAAGTGGTCTTAATTAACATCCCCTGCAGTCAAATATGATTAGAAATGCTTTGAAGTAAGTAAATAACTGAAAATATGTTTTTATTAAATGTTCATGAGCTGATGCCACTCAAACAAACAAACAAACAATCAAAGCCATTTAAGGCTTGGTTTTCAGACGTTTAGAGTTGACAATTATTTTATAATATTGGGACATAAACATTTCAGCTCCAGCCAAGATGTAATGAGACTCTGCCCCTAATTCTCAACATAAGACTGTTTCATTAGAATCAAACGGGCACGATGCCATCAGTGTTTAGTAATCAATGCAGACGTATGGTTTGTGCGGAGAGTCTATAATTGCAGAGCAGCTGTTTTGCTCCGAAGTGATCAAGTTGCCCTGGAGCGAGTTCAAATGTTAACGCTGTGGGTAAATAAGAGGTTCATTTTCACATCCTGTTCACGCCGTGATCCTAAACGCCAGCGCAGCACAGGCCTCGCGACACCTTCACACCCGCTCCGCTGAAGGCACGCGCGCGGTTCACACCTGCGCGACATCTGGACTCATGTCCGAGTGAGGCTTTACACGTGTGCATGTGTATGACTGCTCACTGAGAGCTACCTGTGCGCATGCTGCTATGATCATAAGAGACCCTGTCCTGGAAAGCGATCTGAGAGAGCAAAGGAAAGACACGCTGCTCCTCATTAAAAATTCATCCTGTTCCTTACTGCTTTCAGAGATGCAAAAACATGAAGGTGAGCGTGCACACACACACGCACACACACACGCACGCACAGAGGAGAGGGGGAGGAGGCAACGCAGCACGCTCGACTGGAAATTACATCCTCCTCCTCAGTGGACTTAGCAACACCTTATCCTCGCCTACATCAGGATGTCGAGATGATAACAGCAACAACTTCATTTTGGCAAATTCGCCCTGATTCGTTTTGATCTGCAGATTACTTCGGCGTTGTCTTTTTATCCCGTCCCAGAATCGGCAGCATCGGCAGCGTTTCCGCGCTACGTCTCACTGTACATGCCTCCACAGACGTGAAGAATCGGATGCCAACCTGCCCCAGACACCAGGTTTAGATCATTTCCTGTGGCAACACTGTTAAATCATCGTCCGTCAGGTTAAAGACCCAACTCACTCAATCAAGCCGCTACTCTCAAACCTGAGTGATAGAACAACCAGCAGCCCAATCAATTAGTTTCTTTTCAGTGTTTGGTAGAATTACATTTTTGGAAAACGCACCAAATTAAAGCAAAGCGAACTCGTCGCCTGTCAGTGAACGCATCACCAGAACACAGCCTCTTCCTCTTTCTTTTTGCCTTGAGTCGAAGTGGTTTTCATTTGACAGATACACTCTCATTACAACTGTTTGTTTTCCAACAGCACCATTTGCTGTGACAGTGGGGTCTGCCAGCCCTGTCGACTGCAGTAAATACTCACTCTGGAGTGCAGTAAACACGACCATCTGAGCGGCGTCACACTGACAAGCAGCTCCGCCGCCCTCCCAGACAGACATGGAGGCCAGTTTTGGTTCTTATGGGGCTCAAGATGGCGACAACAAACGTGCCATGCCTCTGAAGAGAGCAATTCATCAGTGAATTGTGATTCATTTTTCAAAAAAAATCTATTCGTTTTAGAACTGATGTTCAGTTGCAAAGGAAACAAAAACTTTACAAAGAATACAAAGCAAATATCTTAACATGCCCTCAATACCCTTCTAATACAAAGACACCACTATATGCAGAGCCATCTGGACCGGATCACCTTCATCCTCTCAGCCATGACAGTAGAACATGCTATCTGTTTCCTCCTTGCCCTCTGTGTTTTCGCCTCCATCTGTCAGTCTCAGTCTCTGCCCTGCTGGTGCTACCTCTAGCCTCCTTCTCTGTCCTCCACCTGGTTCTGGGCAGTGAGTCCAGTTCAGGCCTCAGATCTCAGTCTGGCTAGATGGATCGTGGACTCCCTGTCCCTGCGTGAGCTTCATCATCCACAGCAGCTTTAAACTCTGAGGTAGGCTGCAACTAAAAATCAACACTCTCATAACAAATCACTGGCAGGATATGAAGCAAGAAAAAGTGTTAGTTCACACCAGTTACATAATAACACAGTTTCCAGTGCAGATGAAAGTACTTAATTAATCATTTAGTCAATAACCAAAGTGGCCGTTTGGTTTTAGAATTCAAATCTGCACAATACAACGTGAAACAACAATATAAAAATATATATTATAATGGGAGAATGTATCAGTGCTTAATGCTTTTGACAGTTTTACACTGTGCAACATGTCACTGATTCATTTGATAAGGCTTCATGCTTATTAAATTAAATCAATTCTTGGTCATTTTCTCCCTGATTAATGTGGACCAAAATGACCTTGAATGCAATGCTGGTGCGATATGTCATGTACAAAGTAGTAATGCCCAGTAAAACCTGCCTCAGTGAGAATAGACAACACAATCGAATCCGAAACACACAGTAAAGACCAAAACAAACTGAAATAACTATACAAATATTTTAATTTAGCAAAGAAGCAAACACACCCTCAGTCTGTGCCAGAAACAGAAACATTTCTCTACAATAATAATATTCTTAATATTAATAATATTAATAATCTCTATCACACAATGATCCCTGTTACATTCTCAGAATCGTAACGAGCAGGCGGCTGTAGACTGAGTACGGGTAAAACCTCCAAACAGACTCTAACTCTTCCTCGTCCCTTCCGACTCCGAGATGATGCAGTGTGTTTGGGCTGCATTCTGACACAAAGCAAATACGGCGTAATAGATTGGAAATGAACTGCGCCACAGACAACAGCAATTAATCAAAAGGCAGATTGCCGTACTTTTTCTGTGCGATTGCAGAAAAAATAAAAACACAGGAGTGAATTGCACCTCCTTAAAATGAATGGATTGTATCTGCAGTTAATTATCATTTACTAGTGGGTCTCTTTGGGACGCTTCCACAGCTTAAGGATGCGGCTGCTGGAGTGGAACAGAAAGGAGCTCTGCTGCCATGGAACCACAGATTGGCCTGCTGGTAATTACACTGTCGTTGTAAGAGGATCAATTCTATGTAATCAGAGCAATCTCATTGAAAATCGAGTGGTTGTTCAAAGCACTTTGACATGGAAACTTTACATTTTTAACAATATTTGTTTGATAAACAGCAGCTGAGAGCGAACTGAGGCCATGATTGTGCGAGAGAACTAGTATGAACACGATTTTACTCTTGACCTCTTGAACAACTATTTTCCATTTATTCCATTTCTTAATTCAAAAATTCTTTACATTAATGAATAATTATATAACAGTTTCAGAATATTGTGACAAGTTGTCCTTATCTACTGTAGACTTACATGTTGTAGACAGTATAGATGAATATATAACCTCAAACTAATCTGACATCAGAGTCTAAACATTGTCAATTTACACTTAACTTAAAGTAACTTAAAGTAATAATACCTAAGACAAAAATGCAACCTCGCGTTTGACAGCTGAGGACTTTTCTGAGTTCAGCTCTGTTTGATGCTTAGCTCTCATATTACTGTAACATCATCATTTAAGTACAGTTTACTCCCCAAATATTCTATATGTAATAATTATATTAATTAGTATACTTACACATGTCACAGCTCTGCTTATTTAGAGTACACTTATTAGTATTAAATGTCTTAAATATATACTTTACACACTCGCAACTTTATATAGGATGCTTTTTACACCATCATACACCTGCCTACTCCTGGATGTTTATGGATAGCACAACTTTTTGTCAAAATATGTGTAAAGTTACAGCTGGTGTTTGAACTGATTCCTTTGTTATTGTATCTGTTCTCGTCCTAATAGTAGCTGTGCGTACTATGGTGAGCGGGAGTCACCTTTCAGGCCAACAGAAACTCAATATTTAAACCTTAATATTTATAAGCTTCTCGTGCCAAGGTCCTGTCACAAATGGAAATCTGTTGAGTTACAGCAGCATGACAACATGCAAATGGCCGACCGCAGACCTTGCCTACAGTCTCATCATGCTGTGGCGAGTTGCAGTGCCGCACAGCATACGCACCCAAAGACTAGCCCAGGGTATGTTGGAATTGATTTGTTCTTTGGTCATGTAGGAATAAACCCAGTGCAGCTAAAAATAACGTGCAGATCAAGGCTAGAGCCGCAAAGCGTCCTGCTGATGTGATGAAGAAGTCAGAGCATTGATAATTACTATTATTATAAAGTGACTGGAATGTTGCTACTGTGTGACATGTCCTATCTTTAACCCCTGTTCTGTAATAAATTATTATTTTCAAATTTATAACTGAAGGTCACACTCTGCATAGTGGGGGTGGGGGGCATTTATAGGGACATGCCACTGAAGTTTACAGCCCCTCTGCTGTAGATCAAATCCAACTGAGCCATTAATCACACACTAAACCAATTACTGTGTCATCACACCTGTTTACTGACCATCTCACCTCAGAGCCAATATTACAAGAAAAAGAAGAGTCAAGATAGTTACAGTATTAATTTAGTCTTTGCCCAGTTTGCTGTTTATGTTGCATAGTGTTCATCAAGTGTTTAATGATGCTAATGTGAATAGATGTCAACTGGAAAACTTACTAACTGCTGACGTCCAGGTGCCAGAGTCTGAATAACTGTAATAAATGACAACTTCAACAGTGACACAACCTAAGGTCGCAGTCTGACACTCTGCTGCCTCGGCCTAATCTTGAAATCGCTGGCCGGTAATTCGGCCTTAGTGGGCAATAGAGAGGCCAAGGTGGAGCCCAATAAAACACTCATGTTCAGGAGTGCAGTCCCAGCGGAGCGCCAGTGAAGGGCAGGCAAAATGAATCCCATCCATCGCCGGCTGCAGGCCAGCGTGACATTGCAGAGCCATAGAGCTCAGTCACTTTACTCAGGCCGTTATCAGATGTGAGGAGAAACAGCCCGGTGGTGACAAGATGCTGAGGACGTAGGGCTCGCGTTCTGCTTCAACAAGTGGCCCTGAAAACATCTCCTGTTTGTGCTCCTCTCAGTTGTGATCCATTTGCCCCCATCATTTCACCAGGACACGGGCCGGGGTAGGACCGATCCAAGTGGCTAATCCTCATCAGACTGGTCTATGAGACTCATCACACTCAGACTCTCTGAGTGTGTTCCTATGGCTGCAAACATGAAGAATATTTGTGCACATCACTGCAACTCCCACATGCTCATACATGAAATCATGAGGTAGGATGTCTGAACTGTAATCTGCCCTGAACGACAGCAGTGGTGGGAGGCCAGAAACTTTACTCTCCTCAGTTTGATCATGAAAACTGTTCCGTTGAACTGGAAAAAAAAAAAACGATGTAGCGCCTGTTTGTGCTGAAGCTCAACTTCATTTACAAAGCGGTGGTCACGCGGTCCGACCATTTCTCTTCCACGCCTCCTCAGACTCGGAGTCTCTCCTCCCGTAGCCACTCCGGAGCCTGAGGGTGGCGCTGTAATGAAGATGAATGTCTCAGATTAGCTGTGAATGTATGGCCTACACCTGGCTGAAACGGCAGGGGGGGGGGGGGGGGGTCGCGTACAGATGTGCCCGGGCCGATGGAGGCGCCGCGGACTCCAGGGGCCGATTCATCAGCGCCGCACGTTTGCTGTGTGCACTGTTCATGCCTCACCAGCTGAACTCCCCTCCCTGAAGCCACACGCTGTGTTTGGATCCACAGTCACTGCGCCTCTAAAACTTAAGCCTTTAAAACTACAATGTGGAAAGGACTCTCAACTGATGGTTGATTCTTTTTTCCAAGGACTAAATTGGTTAAAGTTGACAATCACTCAATCAAAACTGCATCCAATCACAATCACAAAATCACAGAAGGAGCAACATGAAATGCCGCCACACATTAATGCTGTGCTTCCAGATATTTACCTTAACTTTATTCTTTTCATCATTGCTTGTTTCCTCACCTAGTTTCATCGATGGGCCGTGACAGAAATGCTTTGCTAAATATAATTAATAAACCAACAGCTGTGGTTCTAATAAGGACTCTGTGGTTACACAAACTGCTCCTTTTCCACATGTGAGATTTTCGAGTTTTTCCGACGAGCGGTGAGTGAAGCAGAGGTCGAGGTGCTGAAGCACCCAGTGTGGGTATTCCCATTTGGCTTTTTCGCAGGTAGCTGGTTACACAAACACAAACCGTCGCCCACCTGTGTCCACTCTGCGAGCCGGATGTGTGGGCCCTCTCTGCCAAACACACAGTCTCTGTTCCCAGCTGCGGTGAGGGCGAAGTGCCCACTTCAACCATTTCTGCCTGATCACAAGCAAGAGTTCGTTTGAGCAGCGCTGGGGGAAAGATGAATACCAGTCATCTTGGCACTTTGGATTAATTGAACTTAGCTGCAAACTGAAGCCTAATTAACATCTGAAATGTGTGGCTCGGTACCTCTCCTCCTGACTCTGTGCCGAACGAGGCTGGGCTTGCAGCGAATAGCCTGCTCCCAGCTGCATCCGCTCCCCACTCTCCTATTTGCCACTTTCTCTCAGATTTTTTGGTGTAAAATGTGCAACTACCTATAATTAAATCTACTCACTTTTTAGGAACCAATTTCCTGAGCAGAAAGTCATGTAAATGAGAATTTAAATGACTTGGTAAGTGAACGCATTGGCTGCCTTTTCCCTGTGCTTCGCCTCCTTTGGGCCAGGCACCCATTCATGAATATCAAATGACAAATCGGAGCTTGTTTCCTGCCATTTTGAACCTGGATTCAAGAAATGTTTTGATCTCATCTTGACTCGTTTTATTTGGCAATTGCCTCACAGTCCAGTCCAGTGGCTGAGACAGATCCATCTCCTCTGTGCTAAAGTACCTACAGTATGGATGGTTAATTCACCACTATTTATTTATTTTATTAAGTTATATCTTTTCATACGCACATCTGGAGTAATCACAGTTTTCTGTTGCTGATACCCGAGCAGCTTCTGAGAAATAGCTGCAATGCCAACGCTGTCATCACCAGTGGAACTGAAAATTTGTATTTGCGTTCAAATCAGGTTCATCACCTCAAGAGGCACTTTTCACTCTGCTGCAGTGTTGTCACTTGATGCTTTGTTTTCATTAAAGGTTCATCATCTGCGCTTTTGTTCTTTTAAATTGTTGAACGGCAGCTGATCGCCAAATGAGCCCGAGGAGAAGTCAGATACTGCATGCTTTCAGCATTTCGCAGCTGAGAAGATGAGCTGATTTGTGACGTTCTGCCGTTCCCTCACAAGGTTACAGCGCCGCGCTCCCAAGTCAGCACCAAATGCCTCCATCGGGGCGTGACGCGAAGCCTGCCGCCTCCGTCTGCCGGGGCAGACTCCGGAGGACATCCTGAAACCTGCATGCGCTCAGGACGCGAGGCTGCGAGCACTGCTGCTGAGCACAGACGGGTCAAAGGTCACATGACGAGCAGCATCGATGTTGTCAGGCAGGTCAGACAGAAATGGCCGCGTGTCCGCTGCCATTATGAAAAAGACCTGAGGAAGATCTGTCCGAACTGCAGGTCCAGCATCCCCTGCTTTTTCTTAAGGTTATTTTGGGTCAACATGGGTGCTTTTTCCTAATCCTACTTTTATTCTGAAAGTTTGTACCATAGCCGAGCAGCAGCGTCTTCTTACCTTCCAAGCAGCAGGTTCTCCACAGGCCAGAGTGGGTCATCACTTCCTCGTTCTTCTTGCTGGTCTCGTTCTCGCTCATGGCCTTGGTCCTGCACACACCGCGGGAGTACAGCCAGTAGTCCGTGCCGACCGCGATGGTCATGAGGCTGAAGGCCGCGAAGGCTCCCACCGTGGTCAGCAGCATCTGGACTCCGCGGTCGAACAGACCCATGTTTCCGCATTCCATGAAAGGGGGACCCCCTTTCCTCTTGATGTACAGGAAGTAAATATTTGAAAATTTGCGGGACCAAATCAAACCGAAAAAACGGGATATACTGGAGCGGAAGGAGAGGGAAGAAGGAGGAGGAGGATGCGGTAGGAACCTTATGGTTGCGTTTGGGTGAGAACCACAACAAGAGAAAAACTGGGGATTGTACGTGGGGGCGATGAAGACGAGGCACTGAGGTCTCTCTTCTCTGCTTATTCTTACTTATACACCCCAAGCAGATGAAAAAGAAGGTGTGCAGAGGCTGATGGCACCTCCACAGGCCTGTGGCTGCAGATGGAGTCCACGCTTCAGCCTCTTGCAGCAAAAACAGAGCTATAAAGGTGAAACTTTAAAGGTTATATTCTATCCTAAAGCCTGTGAGCCTAAACATGTGTGATATTCACCACGAGACCTGACTTGTAAAGGTTATGACAAGAGCTGTGTTAAAATGAGCTCAATCGAGCAAAGTGGCGGTTGGTGGTGTTAAAGTAATGACGAGCTTAAAGTACAACAGTTCAATTCATCTGTCACAATGAGTTACTGTTACGTCTGCGGAGCCTACAACATCACTAGTAAGAATTCAGAATTAAAGCTAAAACTAGTATTATTAATATTATAATTCTAGTGGGTCTTGTCAGTCAAGAGACCAAAAAGCAGGGGGTTAATAAAGTGGCGAGGAAGGTGACGGGCAGCATGGGAATCTATCATATCACTGAAAACAGAAGTAAATGAGTGGAGGGTTTGAATCCAGTTGAGAGGAAATTAAAACAATTCTCTTGGTGTTTTAAAGCGACCTATCGTGTGGAGAATGAGGAAATCAAGGTTCAAGGATTAAATGAATTAATATGCAGGCTTGAACGCAGAGAGAAGAAAAAGCAACAGACAGAAACCTATTTCAACCTAAAGAAATGAAATCAAACGCTTTGATTTTCCTTTTTCCTAAAATTTTGATCCCCAGTTTCCATATGTAGCCCTATAGCTCTGGGAGGGTTTCCGCCGAAAATGGGGGTCTGCGGTCAGAGGAGGTTCGGTCGTCGACGATCCGGAGAGAGCGGGGAGCATCCAGCAGGACGAGTCGACCATCACTCGACATGTAGCCGGCAGGAAGAGGACGAACAGTCGGTGCGGGCGCCTCCGCAGCTGAGGATGCTTGTTGTGCCGTGGATGGAGGATGATACTGCTGCCTGAATATCCAGATTCACCGAGGCAGTATCACACCCAGGACGGTCCCGCTTCTTTAGCCCTTGCGCCATGTAATACGAGAAGAAATAAAATTTGATGGATGTTGCAATGCTCCCGTTTTCCCCTCCTCCCCCTTCTCTTCTTCTTCGCCTGCTTCTTCTCCTTGTCCTTTCTCTCCTCTCAGACGCAGGTTATGCCGCTTTGCAGGAGGAAAAGAATTACACAATCAGGAGAGCGACTCGCACAGATCCACGGTGTTGTCACGATGCCGCTGTCAGCAGCGGCGAACGTTCACTACATTCAAGTTGGCCCCTCTCTCCCCTTTCTGTCGGAGGATCTGAGTCCACGGCAGCTGCTCTTAATTGTACAGCCTCGCTTGTCTTCTTTTCGAGGCGACGTTTGAAAAAAACGACCCGCTGTGTGTGCGCGCGCGTGCGTGTGAGCGCGTGAGCGCGTGCGTGCCCCGCTCTGCAGCAATGGAGGCTCGTTGCTGGAAAGATATTAAAGATTTTTTAATTCCGTTTCTGCGAGTGGAGAGGGCGGAAGGAGGGGGTGTTGGGACGATGGACTCTCGCTCTCTCTTTCTCCCACACTGTGACTCTCTCTCTCTCTCTCTCTCTCTCTTCTAGATGGAGGGTTACTGAATTGCATTTGTGCACACGGGCTGAGATTTATGCGTTTGTGGCTGATTATTGTCCGATCCAATTGTTGCAGCGGTCGCTCGCGCACGTCCCCGCTACTCTTCCCTGAACTAATCTCGCTAAACGTCCGACCTGCGGCTTCACGTCTCTCGCTCCAGCCACTGAACGCGGCGACTGTAGGTTGCGGCTCCCGGCTCTGAAGGCACACATTCACTCATCCATCCTCTGATTAGATGTTTCTCCATGAATGATAATTAGCAAACGAGGATCACTATAGGCTGTAATTCACGCATCGTTGTTCTCATACCGAGGTTGTGGATTTGTTGTGGATTTCAATTCGGTTTTGATCATTTTATAAAAAAAGAGCGTGATAGTAATGATTGTGTGGTAGAAGCACAGATATGATGCGTGTGGGAAACAGACTGTGGTGCTGAAGGAACAGCTCCCTTCAGCTCCGCAGTGCCTCCGTGGAAGATGTCGCCCCCTGCTGTTCATACCTATTTATCACAAATGATACGTAAAACAACTACGGCAAAAGCATCAACCCTAGTTCACAAAGTTTTTGAATTTTTCTTTTAATAATGTTCTAGAAAATAGTAAAAACTGCAGTAATAACAAATTAAAATCAAGTGAATTGTAAATACTCTCTATCTTACATGTGTTTAAGTGTTACCTAATTAAGCAAAGTGTCCCATATAATGTAATACTAACAAATACAGGCTCATCAGAGACTCTAAGCTAGTAGTGAGTCATTGTTCGTCTATCTGTGGCCTTTTGATGGAATGGTCACCTGTACATATTGTAATAGTGTTTTTATAGTGAAGTTGAAGCATCAAATGACAAAGTAAAATACAAACAAACTTTTAATTTTCATTATTTGTTTGTTTTCCAGGCCTAATGACGAGGAGGAAAATGTTACTCAGCTGTTCGTGTAACTACTCATGTCCGAGCCTGTACAGCTTTAACGACTCATGAAAAAGCTCATCATCATGTTTCTGTCAGGCCCCAGGGCCACGTGTCAGGTCCTCAGAGGAGCAGTACAGCCGTCTGGACATCAACTGTTCTGAGCTCAGCATTTATCACCTTCGAGCTGCTCCAGCTGCTTGTTGAAACCTTTGTGTAGATTTTCAACTTTGACATTTTCAGAAAAGGTTGTGGGTTTTAGATAATATCACAACTGGGCCATGCATTATACTTCAACAAATGATTGATTGGGTTTTTGTGCTATCCAATCTTAAAGGGTGAATGAGTTGTACTGGGTGTATATCAAAAGGTGGATCTAATGTTTTGGCTACATTATTCATTTATTGTAAGTGAGTAGAGTACAAAATGTGTGAAACATTGTATTGTTGTATTGCATTCTAGACTGTAAACACAAATTAATAAATTCTAATATTTAATATTTATTACACTAATATTTACAAAATCTTATTTACTTTTTTATTTATTTATTTATATTATTATAGTATATATTTATATTTATTTACAAAAAAACAAATGTTACTTTAAAACGTGTATTTTTACCTTTAGAATGTTGTTTGTAAAGATGGATGTGACTTTTGTTTGTTTTTCTTCCAGTCCATGAGCTCTGACTTGGGACCTCTCTCATGTGTGAGTTTTTTTTATTTAACAAATAACTTTCACAACACATTGTTTTCTGATACATGTTTGCTCCAGGGTTTTGTTTTTGAGTGTTTTGTTGAGGTAGGTGAATGTACTTACTCTTACTGGAGCAGTCCTGCCATGTGTTCTGCTGATGTTGCTGACATGACAGCGTCAGCAACATTCCCACCCATGTCCGCTGAGCCGAGTGCAGCTGAGTGAGCGTTCTGACATAAATGTCCTGCTTTACAGTCTCCAGGTGCTTGTCCAAAGGTTTTAGTGTAAAATTCACCTCCTTCACCTGACCTGCAGTCTTCACTTTGTACTGCGCAGCTACTCCTTCAGAGTTATACTGTAGTAGAGTGCTGGCAAATCAAAAGTTCCCCAAACCCTTCGTTAAGAGACCAAGACTTCAGTCTGAAACACACTTGTGTTAGGTCTTTGTTTGTGATCATTTTGTGTGGCTTGATGAATGTGTTATTTCATTATTTATTATGGATATATTAGTGGTACAATGTAAGTAGTCAATATTTAATTGAGTACTCATACTCATATTCACACTCATATAAGATGTAATCTCAAAAATGAACCTTTGCTACGTTCAACTTGTACTTTAGTGACATCTACTGGTATAATTGCAAAATTACAAGATAAACATTAAAAATAAATTTGTAACGTAAAAATAATTCCTTCATGAAAAGTACATAGAGATAGCGCATTTAGGAGACATGCTACTTAAACTATTCAAATAATAGGACCTGAAATCGTTTGGGTTATTTGGATTAGATTCTTTGTTTTTCACCTGCCAAAGGATTCTAATGTCTTCCTGTTGGTGACAGGGATGCAACCAGCAGGCAGGTTTCAGATGGAGGTTAATATGATGATGATGATGATGATGATGATGATGATGATGATGATGATGATGATGATGATGATGATGATGATGAAGATGAGGAAGAGATTACAACATGCATAAACCACTGTGTAGAAAATGTGGTTAGATTTGTGAGGTTTGTGGCGTTGGCTGTGTTTGAGTCAGGTGTGTCGCTGCCAAAACGGTGTGTCCATTAAAACACAACTCCATGACATTATTCCAGTTTATTTCTTCGTGCAGTAATCAAGAGTGGATACTGCTCGTATGTCTGAAATGACATAACAAAGAATAAAGGTACTAATTATATTAAGCAAGTATAACAAATATTACTAAACAATATGCTAATACACTCTTCCCCTTTAACCACCAAATAATCCGCACTGGATGGACACATTGGGTGCATTCACACCTTAATTTGTTTGCTTTAATGTGTCTGTCAGATGACACAGACACAATTAAAGGACCACTTCACGTTTCCGTGACACGAGAGACAGTTTTACGATGGAGGTCGACCTACGTACAGTTGATTGTTTTTTTTATTAAATTTTTTGCATTCACCCATACATCCATTTTGTACTGCTTATTCCCATGCCGGTCCATGGCAGGGCAACACACAGACAGACACACGCCCACACCTACAGGCAATTCAGAGTAACCAATTAACCTAATGCATGTCTTTGGAGCGCGGGAGGAAAACCCATGCGAACACGGGGAGAACATGCAAACTCCACACCAAGGCACCCGGGTCGCCCCTGGGAATCAAACCCAGGCTCTTCTTTCTGTGAGGCAACAGTGCTACTCTTGCATTTACCACTTAACGCAAATCTTACAGATGAACGCGATACTGTGGGATGAACACAATGCTGTGAGAGAATGCAAGACTCTACTAGACCAGCACGAGAAATTCAACGCGGTGCGACACTGACAGATAAGCTCGATAAGCATGATAAACTATCTGCAAATAAATATATATAAATAACTACTTCATCCTACGGAAAACAATCAGCCGTCTTACCATTCGGGATAACACTGAAGAAAGTTTTGAGTACATTGACGAGTGCTTCGAACATCTGGTAATGGGGAAAAAAGGACACGGCTCCAAACAAAAAATTGTGTCCATCTGATAAAAACATCACAGAAATCCTGGAGTCCAGAGAAAAAATATAGAAAGTTTGGACATGCGTCTGCCGCTAGTGGAAGTTCTCCACAAAGAGTTCCAGGCCCTCCGCAACTCCCTGGAATTCAGCCAGCAGCAGGTGGTTTCCCTCGCCACCGAGAATGAGGCCCTGAAGGGAACGGTGCAATCCCTGGCGGAGGAGGCTCTGTTAAAAGAAAGAAATAGATGCAAAGGTAGGTTTCAGTTAAATTTTGATTGCCATTTTAATGTAACTCCACAATTTGCAGAGTGCTCATCAAGCTGTAATACTAACAAATACAGGCTCATTGGAGACTGTCACACTACATACTGTCACAATTTGCTCAACGAGCGGTTCAAGCTCTGATGATGGCTCCAAGAATGGTCTGCAGAATCGACTCGTTTTAAACAAAGTTTATTACATGGGTTACAAAATATGACCGCGTTACTCCGTCCACTACGCCACTAAGGAAAAAAGGAGATAATGTGATTACAAGATAGATTGTAGTTGATTGATAACTGAAGCACAAGTTAGGAGGTAGGTGGCGGGTTTAAGGTTTGTCGGATTGGATGAGGCTGTATGAAGTAGTGAAAGAGTTTATGGTGAAGGAGAGAGTGTTCCAGTAGATGACGCAGGTAGGATGATTAAGGCTGAGGCCACAGCTGGGCAGCATCCAGCAGGGTAACAGCGGGTGACTTCATGTCTGGGGTTTCTTCGCAGAGCAACATCTGATGAACACAACTTGGCTCTATGAAATGATAAACAGACAAACAAACAAAGAGACAAACTCCCGACTAACGCAGTAATCGTAGCTCCAAAGAAACGTTCACCCATGGAATCTTCTCATACTGTCCTTGGCTTTCAGCATCCAGTTCGAGAACAACAAAACTAATAATCCAACCAAAAAAATGTGTACATCCTTAGAACGTCAAAACACCAGTCAAACCCAGAATCACCGGACAATAGCAAAACCGGCAAAATAACTTACTGAGGACTTGACGGCGACTTAACTCCCAAACGGAAACCTAAATAGAGCGGTACTGGTCGCACAGTATGTTTGAACTCTCAAGCTCCTCCTCTATCGTTAAAGAGGCGTTGGGTGTGTCCTTTCTGTTAGACTTGTAAAGTGGCCTTGATCTTTCTTTGGAAGGTGTTAAAACATTTCTACTGAAAAGAAATCCAGTTGACGTGACTCAACCTTCAGACTATTCCACATGGATGACTGAGTGTCAGGCTTCCTGATATGGCGGACCCACATGCACGGCACTTGAGACAAGCAGGTAAAGTTAAAGACTTTATTCAGATCCAGCAAACAATACAGTGGTCAGTTAACAGGCGATCAGGTAACCAGGCAGACAAAACAGGTGCAGTACAGGCAGGGGTCAGGCAGGCTCAGAATACAAACGAGGTCGGTTCAGGATTCTATCACTGGGTCAATCAAAGTAATGCTGGAAAGTGGTGAAATCACGCGACAATCTGGCAGCGGAATGAGGTGAGTACTGGAGACTAAATACAGAGTCATGTGACAGTGTGTGAAGCTCAAACTAGACCTGGAGGCATTTTAACCGGAAGGGAATCAAAATAAAACAGGAAACAGAACAAAGATGCAGTGAATGAGTCCAGGGTGTGACAGAACCACCCTCCCCAGGGCGAATACCCAGGCCGATCAGGGTGGGTGGAGGGAGGACCGGAGGAGGGACGCAACAAACAGCCAGGGACGGGACGTAAGTCCTCATTAAACTCCGGATGGTCCCGGGAGGTCTGGGTGGGTCTTTGAAGTCTTTGATGAGCGTATCATCCAGGATGTCCCTGGAAGAGATCCATGGGCGCTCCTCCGGCCCGAAGCCCTCCCAGTCAACCAGGTACTGTCGCCCACTACCTCTGCGCCTACAGTCGAGAAGCTCCTTGACCGTGTACACTGGGCCCCCTTCAATGATGCGTGGAGGAGGAGGAAGCGGAATAGGCAGAACCAAGGGGCTGGTGCGAAAAGCCTGGGGCGGCTGATATGGAAGGTTGGGTGGGTGTATTTCTGTGCCAACGTACGTGACAGAACCCTTAGGTTGAGGGTTTTTGGTGG
Source organism: Betta splendens (assembly GCF_900634795.4). Lineage (NCBI taxonomy): Eukaryota > Metazoa > Chordata > Actinopteri > Anabantiformes > Osphronemidae > Betta > Betta splendens. The sequence goes on from NC_040888.2 coordinate 11,713,868, forward strand.
ACAGCCAGACTTGATCCCCACCTCGTCGTCGATCTGCCGCCTCCTTGTACCTCGCCTGGGTCTGGAGCATGACCCGACAGGCCCGAAGCCAAGCGCGGCGGCAGCGCTGGATCAGAGCGTGAGCTGAGGCTACACAAATCTCCCTTTCCAGAGAAGGAAAGAGAGGCTGCTGGAAACCCTATGCACACTGGAACGGAGTGATCCCAGTAGATGCGCAGGGTAAGGTGTTGTGCGCAAACTTCACCCACAGAAGTTTCTGGGATCAGGAGGAGAGATCTCTGGACGCGAGGAGACGCAACGCAGTGTCCAGCTGCTGGTTGGTCCGTTCCGTCTGGCCGTTTGTTTCCGGATGGTAACCTGAGGAAAGGCTCACCTCTGCTCCTAGCAAGGCACAGAACTCCCTCCAGAAACGGGAGATGAACTTGGCTTTACTTTCAGCAGCTTTAGCCCAATTTCTTTTATTTGCTTCTAAAATATATATTCGTTGCTAGTGAAATACCCTGAATACTGTAAAACAAGGATGCTTAGACATTTCATGACCGCTAGATGTCGCCATACACGTGATTTCGTGAGTGATTGTGTTTTCTTCTACTTTTTTTTTCATGTTCAAGAATCAGCCCATTTGTAAAAATAAATAGAAAAACAGAAATGAAACTCGATTATAATTTGGTTTATTTGACTGTAAACAATCATCAAAAACAATCATCTCGTCGGCTCATACTTTTTTACAGACTTTTGGAATTATTAAATGGACAGAAGCTGGCGGCACCTTTAACATCTTCTGGTTCATTTTTTACGGCTAGTGTTTATATTTACGTGACACACGTGAAGGCAGCATCAGGAAGTTGCTGAACTCGTCTCTGAACGGAGGCCGACTGGGTTCATTGTTAACAAGTGAATCAGCTGACTGCAGCGCTAAGAGAAAGTAACTTACACTGATGGGTGTGGAAAACAAAACTTACGGGAACACAGTGGCGGACATGTCGGCACCGAGCAATGTCCAATTCTTCAAACTTATCGCAGCGCAAATTCCTGATCTCTGGACAGATCGGTGATCAGTAGAGGGAGCTTCAGATTCAAATGTGTTTTGTTGTTATTTTACCCAAAGAGCACGCGACGGAAACCAAAACAGACCGCTGAAAACTGTCACATAGAAGAGAAAGATGTCTGTTGCAAGGTACGAATCGAGAAATAATATTTTACTTAAGAGCGATAAGTTTTAAGCAGTGTTACTTGTAATTCAGTTATAAAAATGAAAGTAAAAGTCAAGTTCAGATTTGTTTTGTTTGTTTGACAAATGCAGGTCTAATGTAGGTCTCTGTCGTGTCCACAACATTTGCTGCTTTGTGGATTATTTGAAGTTGCTTTTGAAACAGACAGGCTGCTGTTGTGTTTTACAGAAGGAAGCTACAGGAGGCCTTGTGCCGCTACGTCACAGACACCCTCAGCTACATGGACACAGTGAGAGGATTCTGTAAAAGCTTCTCCAAATGGATGATTTGGAGGGAGACAGAATTAAACATGATGGTAGACATCAAAGACAGGAAAGACAACATCAGCCTCAACATCGACCACGTCACCAAGTCAGAGAACAAGGGTCAGGCCTTTAAGCAATATATGAAGAGCAAGGTGACCCAAGTGACAGCAGACAGCCTCTGTGCAGAGCTGGAGAAGGAGCTGACGGAGGTGTTGAAGGACACCCTGCAGGGCCTAGAGAAGCTCCACTGCTTCCTGGATGCAGTGGAGAAGCTGGCGGTCAGTTCTCTGCACGTGTTCACAGAGAACCAGGTGTTACACCTGCCCAGAGAGAAAAGCCTAGATGTCCAGCTCGTCATCGTAGCTGCTCGGCTCATCTGCCCTCTGCTCCTGGAGTTCAAACGAGACGCAGAAGCCTTCTTCCTCCCCAGACTTCAGAATGTGGAGGCCCTGTCGTATCAGCTGGACAAATACATACGAACGACTCAGAGAATCTGTGACAGGTTTACTAAATGGTAAACTGAGCTCTACTGAACTGTCTTCACTGAATAAATCTCATCTGTCATTAACAGTGGGTGTAACTTTGTGTTTTACAGCTCAAGCAGTGAGTTTTCCCTATCTATCCTGAATCCTATCCCTATCCCTACCTATATCCCTATCCTGAACCTATCTGAGAACACAGTCATAGACCTGGATGTGGATCTGTCTGAGGATGACGCTCAAAGGATGCTTGATCACATTAATCAGCTTGATGAAATCAGGTAATGTACTGGGCCGTAACATTTTACTTTTCCTTCCAATCATGAACCTCTAAGAAACAGTTAACCTCTCGTTTTGCATTGGTCAATACTTGTTATTAGTTTAAAGGGGATCAGGGAGTCAATAGAAATATTCGCTCTATTTTAATTGGGTTGTCAATGCAAAAGATGAATAATTCTATTTTTGTTGACTAACGATGGCAAATAAGCACAAGACAGGGTTGAGGTCAATTATGTTATTTATTTCAATTACGTTGCTTTCAAGAATTGAAACTGAAGCAATACGGGTTGAAGCAAATACCTTCTGAAATCTCTGGTGTCATCTTTATTTTTACTTCTTGTTACCAGGATGAACCAGGCCTTCCGGATGGTGTTCTTGTTTCAGGATGAACCATGTTCTGGCTTCATCAAAGAGTTCAGTGAGCGACAGCCGAGGATGCTGCAGTTTCTCACAGAGCTGGAGGAGACAGCTGTCCAGCTGGACAGGATGTATAAAGGTGCAAAGATCTCCAGCGTGGCAGGCAGCTCAGTGGGGGCAGTCGGAGGAGTGCTTTCTATCATCGGTTTGGCCCTAATTCCTGTAACGGCTGGATTGTCTTTAGCTCTGACAATGACAGGACTCGGGCTGGGAATCACTAGTGGAGTCAACAGCTTAGTTACCACTGCCACCGAGTGTGGAGTTAATTATACACAACAGAAAAAAGCAAGTGAAGTCTTTCAGAGCTTCATGGAGGACGTACAGACTCTCCAGGATTGTTTGGAGGAGACAATGAAAAGGGACACAGATGAGATAGATGTGGCTCTGGGAACAGGCAAATCGCTTGTGAAACTAGGTGTTGTTGGAAAAGCTATTGATACTTTAATTGATGCTGGTAAAGCTGTGGCCCAGGAAGGCAAAGCTCTACGTAACGTCCCCAGAGTGGCCTCAGACATCCCAGACATCGGTCAGGCAGCACTCAAAGGGCCTCTTGCTCTCTCTAAGTCAGCGAGGGCTGGACTCTTCGTGGCCAATGCTCTTTTTCTTGGCATGGACATCTTCTTTATCTGTAAAGACAGCATCAGTCTGGCCAAAGGCACAGAGGCTGAAATGTCGCGTTTCATCAGAGCCAGAGCGCAAATTTGGAGCACAGAGATGGACTCATGGCAGAAGATCCATGACCTGCTGAGCGAAGGCCTCCTGAAATCAGAGAAAAACAAAGGTTTACTGGAGACACCATTTTATTCAGAGATGAGAGAGAAACACATCAGAGCAGAGACAGAAGAGGGAACTGACCAAGAAAGATGACGAAAAACACAAAGAAAAAAGTTCTGTCTATTACAATAACACTCAGAATTTGCTGTCTGTGCTGTCTTCATCTAACTTTAACGTCATAAAAGAAAAACACATACAGAAGTTCTCAATAATTGTTCTAACACTGAATTTAACAAATTTAATCACTTTAAAATTACCTCTCATTACTTCACTCTCATTCAGTTTGAACATTCTTACCAAAGTGTTTTGAAATTCTACTGTAAATATGATTGGTTCGCATTATTAAATGTTTCAATGCTGAATAAATGCATAATAAAATTGAAATAATTACAAACCTATGTACAGATGAAATAAATAAAGCTAAAGTTTTAAGGGTTGAAAACGATGTGTAAGTCATGTACAGTAAGAGTCCTAATGAAAGGCGTTATATTTAAAAAAGTCCAATGTTACCGACAGAAATTTTGATTGCAATGTAGTAAAGATGATGTTATAGAAAACTGGAAAAGTCTAAAGTATTAATATAATCACAAACCCTAGCCACTAAAATTATAATTGCATGTATATATAATGTATATGTATATATGTATATATAATTGCACAACTGAGAACTGGCGTTTGACACTGGGTGTGTGTGTGTGGGTAATGTGTTGTTGCAGTAATCCTGACAACACCTCCTGGGTACGTTCATTTCACTGCTTTAGAAGGGCAATGTGCTATGACTATAGGCAGATCATATCCTACCAGTCATTATACAGTATGTAGCACGCTTGACAGTGTAGAGTATGACTACATTCATAGCTGACTCATCAATAGTGAGGCTTAGGAAATTAGGCTGAGTGTGTATCACGTGTAATTAGAAAAATCAGCTGTTCTCTTTCAAAAAACTACATACAGTCATAGATCCAGCATTTTGGTCATGTAGTTTCCGGTCTTATTTTGGTATTTCCTGTCTTGTTTCCTGTCTGCCTTAGTTCTTCTTTACTTACCTAGTCATGTGTCACCACTTCCTGTTTTGTTTTGGCATCACTTCCGGTTCTGTTCTGCTCAACCAATCATGTGATTTCACCACCTGCATTCCATTAATCATTAGTTGGTTACTTGTACCCCTGCACTTACGCCCTTGCTTTGCCAGATTGCTTCTTCATTCACCCGTCAACTCTCCAGCGTCATTGTCTAGTAAGTCTTTCTTGTGTACTGGTTCTAGTTCTTGTTTCCTGACCTTCCCTTGCCTTGCCTGCTCCCTCGATTCTGGTTGCCAATACTGTGTCACTGAATACTGACACCTGCTGGACTTTGAAACTCCCTACAGGCAACTTAGTTGACAGACTCATCTGACACTGATTTGATGACTTAATATATACAATAATATGATGTAAGCCATTGTAAGGTATATAGTATTATTTCACATTTACACATTTACATTTACTTTTAAAATTGATATTTTTAGATACAGTCGATAAAGTGGACATGTATCATAAAGTAAAAATCTAAGTGAACATGTTGTCAATGAGGATGCTTTTTTTTTTTTTTTTTTAAACAAATTTGGTCTCCCTGCCCACTGCAATGAGGAGATCATGCCAATGGTCATCTATAAACAACAAACTGGCATTTTAGTAACACCAATAAACAAATAATGCTCAATAACATGCCTGAAGTGGGTGTAGACAGCTGCTGTTCTGCCTGCAGTTTACTGACGCCCTCATTGCACATGGAGAAACTGCGGAACCAGATTGATTTAAATCTGGGGTCTAGAAGTGTTGCTGGGGTCAACACACTGAGGTGGTTTGTTTAAATAGGAAAGTTCTGTCGAACAAATGCGACATTTAACCTGCAAACGCTCATGAATTCTTTTCGGCGGATGCATCCTGACACCTGCGCTTCCTTATAAACACAGTCTAGCGCGTCAGACAGTGACTGATACAGGAACTGTATTGTTCACGTGCTTTCCCAATGCGATACGCGCACCGACAGTGTTTCACCCTATGAGCTCCACTCATGCGCCAATGCATCGGTGTTGCCGGACCCATCACTACTGCCTAGTGTGTATGACCTTAGCCTGGAGATTGATCCCCGTTGTTGCCTGATCCTTGTCTGTACTGCTGTACTGCTGCCTTCATCCCGGCCTATCTGTGTACAGACTTTTGCCCGCCTGACCACGAGCCTGAATAAACCCTCACCTACCAGAGTTCATGCAAGCTGTGAGTGTGGGTCCTTCACCTTGAACCGTGACACATACAGGATCTTGCTGTTCTTTTGTAAAGCTCTGTTCTACAGACATATGTCCTTTCTTGGTTGCTGTGTGCAAATGTTAACACAACCTAAAGCAACACTGCTATCGTGTCTGTTTACTGCTGGCTGCTTTCTTAAATCAGAGTCCAGAATCCAGCTTCATGCGGGAGCTGTGACTTTTTCCACGGTGCTCTTACAGCAACAAGCTCGTACTCAAACATTTCTCCCATTGAATGGTGGATTTCAGGCTTAACTGCAGAATACATACTGTATCTGTGAGTTGAGTTGGGGTCTGAAGAACATCCCAACAACTCCCATCAGATGCTGTGACTTAGTTTTGCTGATGGTCATTTGGAGGTGGTTCTGTCCACACCAGTCAACAAAGCTGTCCACCACTCCCTGCTACTCTGTGAGCCAATGATGTTCCTTGTGCCCCTCCACACTTCCCTGATGTTGTTGTTCTGAAGTCTGTGTTTCAGTTTTCTCCTGTAAGCCTCCTTCCTCTCCTTGATTTTGACTGACAGCTCTCTCTGGACAGTCCTAGTGGCCTCCTTGTCCCCTGACCTGAATGCTTTCTTCTTTTCATTCAGGATGGCTTTGATGTCACAACTGACCCATGGCTTGTTGTTAAAAATGACCAACCAAGATGGCGCCTCGGTGTTTTGGTGCGCTCTACTTTTTGTTTTATGTTTTAATTTGGTCTCCTGGCACAGTTTTGGAGGCTCTTTCTCCAGGGGTGAGCACATGAACATCAGAGCTACAGCTCCCATGAACTTCTTCCCAACATTTCTCGCTTCTACCGTCGATTTACTGGCTATTTTGACCCAGCAAGGACGTAAGAAGGTGAAGCGCCGCAGGAGAGGTGCGCTCAGGTGTGCTGGTGCGTCTCCCCCCCTATGGCGGGCCCCAAGGGTCATAAGAACAACCTGACATAACGCGTTTTAAAAACGCCGTTTTTGTGACCCTTTCGGATTGCCATAGTACGAGTCCCCAAAGAACTGTAGTACTTGGTGCTCGCCACAGAGCCTGAGCTGTGAACTATGAACGAGAACGATGAACTAAATCTCGCAGCCGAGCTGCCTTTTACATGACTGCTTGTAAAGTGAAAGTAAAACTTATTTTGACTATTAGTGAGACTTTTAAAGCAAAAGGTAACAATAAGTTCCCTAAAATATTTACCTGGTGCATTGGTGCATTTATCTTGGCCAAGATCTTATTATTATTATTATTATTTTATTATTATTATTATTATTTATTATCATCATCATCATGATGATGATGATGATGATGATATTTTATCATTGTGGCAGAGTATACAGGATCACAAAATCAACATGTCGATATAATGTTCGCAAGTATTTATTTACAAACACACTTTACATTATATACATAATAACACTACAGTACACACATCTACAAGAATTAAAGACCACTAACTAATTATGATTCCATGAATAAATAATATATGTCGGCTGTCAGGTGACAAATAAATAAACGTCAGAAATCATCAACATCAGAAAGCACCGTAGCTGAGCAGCTGTGACGTGACAAAAGAACGAACAAACGATCCATAAGAATCCATAGGAACGAATCAGGAACAAACTAGAGCGCTTGCTGCTCTACAGAGCCTGCACAGTTCGGCTGTCACGTGACAAAAGAACTAATCCTTGAGGAATGTTGAGTCAGTCCTGAACGAATCTTTTCTATTTCCTGTCCTGCAGACTGAGCCTAAGCAGCTGCTGCCATGGGGCGAGAGAAGGTACTGCACGTACTGAACGAGTCGTTCACTGAGAGGACTCGTTACCCCCGAGTCATATAAAAGACTAGTTCATATTGAACGAATCGTTCACGAACGACACATCACTATTAGGAATTAGGCACACGCATCTGAATAGCACCTTACGTTTGTGGAAAGACATTAGGGGTGAGCGATACTGCAAACTTTGGAGTTGATCCGATACCGGGTAAATACTGGACCAGTATCGCCAGTATGACCAGACCAATATGGAGGATCAGTGGGGTGGAAGCCTTGAGCCAAGAGACAGCGTCCTGCTACAGACAGTCCAGAGCCAGATGCAGAAGCACAACTAAATATCCCAGTACTGCAATGAATCTACCACTGCCGGTTTGTCGGGTGGTCAGGTCAGCAGAGAAAATCATTGGGACGGAGCTTCCTTTCATCCAACACCAGTACTGATCCATACATAGAAAATGTGCAGCAAGCATCACTGCTGACCCCACACACAAACTGTTTAAGCTCCTCCCCTCTAGCAGACATGGAGCAATGGCCACCAGAACCACTGGACACAGTCAGTTTCTTCTCCCCAGGGTGAGAAATAGGTGTGCTGCAATTTGTTTTATTGCAAATAATTTAAGTAAGTAATTATTGTTGCAATCCATCAGAGGGTACGAAGAGATGGAGTCAGACCGTATGCAATTCCTTGTTTGTCTTGTGTAAATCTAGTAAATAAAACATATTTTGATTCTGTGCTTAACTAATACCTAAAAACAAATACAGTAAGTTAAACAGTAATCTGGCTTGCACCATATAAAATAAATAAATGCAATAATGAATGAAAAATGCATCAATAACAAACCAGAACAAGCGGAGTAACCGCCCAGTAGCTCGTACAAATATTATATAATATTTTTGTTTCATTACAGTTTTCATGTGAGGATGGTTGTGAATGAGAAGAATTAGTTAGCTAACTTTACTAGCTAGCCTAGGTTTCCAGGTCAGATGTGGGCAGGGTTCGCCCGCACTGTTTGAGGTATTTGAGTTTGCGTCTCTGATCTAAGACCAGCGCTGTTTGAGGGTAGGGGGTGGAGTCTACTTGCACAATCATGAATATTCAGTCTTGTGCGCAGCCCAGGACAGAGTTGGCTTTCTGAACCAGCTTGTTTAGTCTCTTACTATCTCTGCCTGTCCTGCCCTCTGCCCAGCACACAACTCCATGCAGGACAGCTAAGTTTATTATTATTAAGGTGAACACCCAGGTATTTAAATGCGTCCACAGTATCGATGTCGGAGCCCTGGATGTTCACCTGTGTGTGTGGTGGAGGGGACCTTCAGAAGTCAGGCACTAACCTCTTTGTTTTGCTGGTGTTTAGGATCAGGTAGTTTTCCTGATGTTTACAGAGTAAGCAAAAAGGGGGAGAGAACCGTCCCCTGAGGTGCCCCCGTGCTGCAGCTTATCACTTCAGACACAGTCACGCAGCCTCAAACTGCATCTGTGAGGAAGTTGAAGGGCCAAGCAGCCAGATGTTGGTCCACGCCTGCCACCTCCAGCTTCCTCCTCAGCAGTGATGGCTGGATGGTGTTGATAGCACTGAAGAAGTAAAAAAAACATGACTATCACAGTGCTTCCAGGAGACTTCAGGTGAGACAAGACCTGATGCGGCAGGTATATAATGGCATCATCCACCCAGGTGCCTGGTCAATAAGCAAACTATAAGACCAGACAGAAAGTCCCCCAGAATATTGGTACTCTCTCCAGGCTAAGGCTCAGGTTGAATATGGAGAGGACCACCTCACAGAGCTGGTTAGCACACTTTCTGTTGCCTCCCTGGGGGGTTAGAAGTATATGCCTTTTTGATGTTTGCATAAAGGAGGTCCAGGGTTTTATTGTCTCTTGTGTGGCAGTTAACGTACTGGGCGAAGTTGGTGAGGATGGTGGAGAGATTGTTTCCCCGAGGGGGAAGAATCAGGGCGCGCAGGTGCTGTGTCTGCTGCCTGGACACTGCGCTGGGCGGCGTCGGCCGACGGAGGGATGCAAGCGGTCACTACTAATACATGGGAGAACTCCCATGGGAGGTAGTACGGCCGAACCCTGACTGCCACCAGTTCAGTGTCACAAACACTGCCAGTCCCCCACCCTTCCTCTTGCCGCCATGCGCCACGCTCCGGTCCACCCGCACCAGCGTGGGGCGCTGCTCCAAGGCTTTAGAAATAACATGCGCGTGTGCGTAAACGTGCTTGCTTTTTTTTTTACGCTTTTTATTAAATGTGAGAAAACGAATTATACGTACTCTTTTTACATTCGGTACCCCATAAATGAATGGCAGTGTCAAAATTATTGTATTTAGCAAAGGTCTGCAACCCTGGTCTTCGAGAGCCAGTATCCTGCTTGTTTTCCAACTTGGTCTGAGGAACTTTAATAGATATTTTCTGCGGTTTCGCACCATAGAAAGATTAATTTTCTCAAATGTTAATGAATGCTGCTTCAACAGCTGCTCGAGTTGTCCAAATAATTCATTTTGTTGCCTATGTGGCCTTGTTATGAGTTAAGAGACTTGCCATCACAGTATCTAACATACCATTTAAACCACATCTGTGCTGTCTGTATTCTCATCCATAGCGAGGGAATAATACTCAGCATTTTGGAGTATCTCAATTATATCTGCCTCATCGAATTTATCATTACCCAGCTTTTGCAAAATGGACACCATAACCTCCTTAAACGCCTCCTTATCATGGAATGGTCTCACATTATGAGCCAGGATCCATGATGGTCTAAGTGAGGCACTGGCCACCTTTTCCTGCACTTGTTAAGTTTTAATACTGTATTATACTGCTTAATAATTTAATTAAATCCTGTGAAGTGACAAAATTAGAATTTATTGTAAAATATTACTGTTAAATGTTGTAAAACTGGTAATGGTAATATTTCATTGTTTTTCGTATGTGCAAGAATGAATTTCTCATTCAGAAGTAATAAAATTCATTCAGAAAACAATTTATTTTATTTACTATTCCCAGATGAGCTTCAGTGATTGGTCACCAAGTTTCTGCTGCAGTATTTGATCAACCCTCTCACTCTGAGCAGCAGAGAGCATGTTCTTCCAGTCACCGATCTGACCTGTAAAAGCAAAGCAAAAGATGAATCTGATGTCTGGTTGTATAATTTAGTCCGTTTTTTTCCTGCTACCTTGACGCATGAAATCGCCACTCATCTTCACTTGTGGCAGAAACTTGTAGTTGGCTTTTGGATCTTTCTTCATTGTCTTGAAGGTGCATTTTTCTACGACTTGCTCAATGGCTTCTTCACTGAGGTTCTTCCCCAAGAAGCCGCAGATCTTGGTTACAGCTGCCTTCAGGTCCTAAAAGAAAACACAATACATGAATGTAACAGATACACAAATTGGTTTGTGGTTTGATATAAGCCCCGGACATACCAAGATCATGTCCTCATATGTCAGGAAGAGGATGTTGTACTGGTCTTTCTTTGAATGCCAGTCCTTGACGTGATAGAACCATGAAGATCCTGCAACTGTATAAAGACAAAATGTAAATCATATGTATTTATACCAACATGTAATGCAAATAAAATCTTAGTTTGAGAACAAATTTGTGAATGTCAGAGAATGTAAGTTTCTCTGGGAAGGTCTTATTCATTCTGTATTCATAGGTGATGGGCTCTGGATGAGTCACCATCATCTGTGGGGATGAAACATCTCACCATTGCCACTCAGGTACTGCTCCAAAAAGGCCTCAAAGCTCTTCGGAAGCTCCAGGCCTGAAAAGGTTTTGCTGAAGTGGTAATAAGAGACAGCGTTGTCCTTAGGCTTACGCATCACATAGATGATCTGTTGTTAAAATATATCAGATTCAGATTAGTGTTAGTTTCAGCAAACACAAAGTAAGTCCAGCTTTAATTTGCATGAAGGGATTAATATTGACACAGATTTACAGTACTAACCTATCAAAACATTTTATACCTCATGAATAACAGTAAGACTTTTTACCTTTTATGCTCAGCCATGTTAGTCCCTCCCCCTATTTATATTTGAATTGGCACACTTTTATACCTATAGTCATATTTTGGTTGTGTTTACATTTCCAAGCACCTTATGTTTACCATTTGATAAAATTTATTTTTTCTGGCAAGACTGGGCTTCTACAAAAAACAAACCTTTGCCTTCTTGTCCTTCAGCCCTGGAGGCATGAGAACCGTGCTGAGGTGAGAGGCGAAAAGTCTTGGAGAAGGACGTAAAGTGTAGTCTGGGCGACCCTCCGTGTACTCCAGCCACGGTATCGGCTCCAAGTTGTTGGGATATTCATTCAGACCCCCACTCATCTCACAGATGGAGATGATGATCTGCTGAGTCCATATTGTGCCTGTTAGCAGGAAATGTTATCATTGAATGTGTTTTTAAAAGGGACACATTTGGGGAAAAAAAGGGTGCGTTCACTGAGTTAACAAGATTTTTACTGACCTGACTTTGGATAAATGACAAGGAATATGTCACTGTCCCTTATTTGAAAATTCTGTAGTGAGTCTATGTACTCTGCAGTCGTTGCGAAATTGTAGTTTTTGTACCTGCAGATATATTCATTGATTTGCTCTATGTTCTGAGACCCACCACGTTTACGTACGAGCTTGTTACTGTAGGAGCACCGTAGAAAAAGTCACAGCTCCCGCATGTACTGTAGCTGGACTCTGATTTATGACAGTGGCCAACAGTAAACAGACATGATAGTGGTGTCACTTTAAGCTGTGTTAACATTTGCACACGCGCTGTGAGTGAAAGAAGCGGAGACCAACAAAAGACATTTGTTTGTAGGGCCAGATGCTGTGGGATTTGCGCTTTATACTGTACATGCAAAAACAGATCCTGTATGGCTATGATAAACATTTGAAGAACAAATTATTTTTATATGACATATGATACATATGACTCAACCTGTTTTTATAAGACGTGTCCACAATGAATGGTACTGTTCCACTTTCAAGTGGTTTCAAGCTCTATCTTATCCGTTTGTGTGTGTTACGTCATAACAACCTGTAAGGGGAGATTGACTCATACCACTAAATGCACTTGCACATGCACTGGTAAACAAACGAGGTGTGGTCAAGATTGGGAAAAATGTGAAAAATATTTTAATTTATTTTGCAAAAAAGTCGTTTTAACATTGAGCAGATTTCCATATTTAATAGCACAGTTACAATAAATGATCCAAACACGACATGTGTCATGAAAATATTTACAAACACAAAAACTTCATAAAGTTTGCTTTTATGAACTGATTAAATTATTAATTTATACCTTTTCCAGTAAAGATTTATCAACTTTTCAAAATTGTTGTTTAGACTGCAATCAGAACTTATATGTTGTTCTGTTGTTTTATTTTGATGGGATATTTCTGGTTGTCTCATCCATTTGTTTTTGTTGATTTACAGTTGATTGTTTGCATCTGGTGTGTGTCTCTGTGTTTAAGCCCTTGATTCCCTTAGGTTCCTTGTTGAATTGTCATTTACTCTACAGTGCTATGGTTTTTGTGACTCAGTCAAGCTGCCCACCGTTCCTGTCAGTTTATTACTGTACTGTTTGTGACATGCCATGATCTGGAGGTAGAAATGAAGATGCTGAGGTTGTCTTGTGTGGTGGAAATTTTCCATAAAGAAGCAGATGAGAGAGTTGTCCTTTTGTGCGATTTATTGAAATAATAAAGAAAATAAAAATAATGGGGAAAGCAAATAAAAAGCATGGATGTTGATCGTGCACATCAACAAACCAAAAACCAGCTGGGGAGATCAGTGCACACACCACGAAAGTGTGATGCAAAGAGCCCCCGATCCTCAAGTTGTTTCTGCCTTTTAGCTCCTCTGTCCGACTAGGGTGGACTGTCTTTCTAACCCAATCAAATTACATGCACCATCTCCTCCCTGTCGCAGTGTGTGTGAAGATATTTACATTCTCACACCTGCATTGCTGACGTCCAACTATCTGTGAGAAAGGAGCACCAAGTCTCAACAGACAGAGACACAACTCCCCGACCTTGGGTTTGGGAGCTAGAGTTGAGAGTCTATCAGGCAGAGACAACCATTGAACAATCTAGGTGAAATGTCAAATGCATACAGTAAGACAAAACATAAGATATTAATTGCAGAACATAAGTCATAACTCATATAATAACTGCATAGAAGTAAGGAAGACACATAGAAATAAGGAAGAGACAATTTTTCCCATAACACTTAACACATAACACACGCAAGGTTGGACATGACTAGGAACAAGCTCATCAAAGGGACAACCTTCATTTCAGCAGGTCATGGATGTTCTGCCATGATTCTATCTCTGAGCTCCAGACTTTCACTCAGCCTCTGTGCCTTTGGCCAGACTAAAGATGAAATCAATGCCAAGAAAAAAATCATTGGTCATGATTAGACTCACCCTCGCTGACTTAGAGAGAGCAAGAGGCCCTTTGAATGCTGTCTGGGATGTCTGAGGCCACTCTGGGGACGTTACGAAGAGCTTTACCACCTGGACCACAGCTTTACCAGTAAGTAGCAAATTCAAATTAGTAATTTAATAGTAAGCATACTACTTCTCTTCCGGCTTTTCCCATCAGGGTTAACCACAGCAAATCATCCTTTTCCACCTCACTCTCTTCTACACTCTCACTAGCCAACCTCATGTCCTTGGTTATCACATCCATACAGTATATGTCCTCCTTGGTCGTCCTCCTGCCTGGCCGCTCCATCTCCAACATCCTTCCACCAATATATTCACTCTCCCTCTTCTACATACTCTACATCCAAACCACCAAAGTCTGGCGTCTCTGACTTTGTTGCTAACACAGGCAAAGAGAGCCGTCCCTCTGATGAGCTGGTTCTTTATTCTGTGCAACTTGGTCACGCCTAAGGAGAACCTCAACATCTTCATCTCTGCTGCCTCCATCGCTGCCTCTTGTCTCTTCCTCACTGCTACCGTCTCTTTTCCATAGAGCAGTATCACCACTATCTGTACACCTTTCTTTGGAGTCTTGCCGACACTCTTCTGTCACACAACACTCCTGACATTTCTCCACTCGCTCCAACCCGCCTGCACTCACCTCTTCACCACTTTTCCACACTCCCCATCACCCTGAACTGTTGACCCCAAGTAATCCTGCATATTCTTCATCTCAGCCCCCTGTAACATCACTGTTCTACCTTAAGACAGAATACACGTGTCTGAACAAGAGGGGTCTTCTTGTTCAAAACCAACATCTTGTTATATTTTTTTGTCGCTTTCCTTTGAGCCTGAACGGCTCAGGGTGGGTCTAATAATAAACTTAATTTATTTGAACACAGACGTACTATGTACAAAGTAACAAAGGATAACTAACTTAATATCACTGCACAGCAGGACTACGTTTCAGAACACAAAGTAGAGACCAAAAACAGGTTTACAACATGTGACGATTGACAAAACACAGAACAGAACAAACCTTAACAAGTTTGCATCTGCAAACTGTGATAACTGTGTGACAACCTTGATCAAAAAAGCTGAACTGAAACTTAAATACTTGTAAACAGGTCGACCTCCGGCCACACCCTTATGTTCAAACATGGTGTTAGTTATGGCCACACCACTTGGGTTCAGATCAGGGATGCTGTTCCTCCCAATCATGCCTCTTCAGGTGTCACCGTCATTGCCCTACCGTTTGGCCCGTAGGCACAAATGACAGTGAGTGACCTATTCCCCACCTGAAGGCGCTGAGCTGGGGAGCTAAGAGAACGCCCAGACCAGCCCGCCGCCTCTCACCGCGTGCACCTCCAGAGTAGATGAGAGTCCAGTTCAGCAACTTCCTGATGCTGTGAAAGTTTATCAGACTCAAAGTTCAAATGGCAATGATTTTGTCAATTGGCATTTCAAGATGCAATTTCTTTGTTCAATTTAAAAAAAATGGCAATTTTGTGTTCATTTATTACCAAATTTCATTAGTTTAAATAAAAACTTGATCAATTGTATTTCATTTATGACTATGGTTTTATATTAAATTGACCAGAATTAACATTACAGAATTTTTGTGGCTGCTCTGTTTCTTCCCAGATGTACTTCAGTGACAGATGATCAAGTTTCATTTGTCTTTCACTCAGAACATGGTCTTCCAGGCACAAATCTGACCACTGTCAGTTACGTTTTCCAGAAAATTAAATTAGGGAGATCCTACAGAAGTAAAATGCTTTGTTCGATGTTGTTCAATGGCCAGAAAAATAATCAGTACAAATAAAGACCAACATAAAGAATAGATTATTAAGCATTTTGAAATAAATCAAAGAAAAGTTAAGACTTTAATGTTGCTGGATCTTAAGCACATTTAAGGAAATTTCCCAATTGAAGATTTGTATAAAAATTATCATTTTTACAGTACTAGGTTTTAATCTACTGTACTCCTCTTGTGGCTACGCCTTCATGCACTCCTTGACATAATAAACCAGTCTGCTAAAAGAAGCTCCACACACAATGTGATGTAATGAGGCCTCGTTCACACTGGCTTTTCTAATTTCACACATAATAGAGATGTTGTGTATTTTGATGTTCCGACATTGTTAGAGAGTTCACACAGACTCAACTTTTATGCTCAAATTAACACATGAATTTATTACATAGAATGAAATAGTACAATCACAGAATAATCATGAGAGAGGTGGTGGCCGAATTTACCCGCTTGTTCTTCTGCAGAAAAAACTGAGAGGTCGAAAAAGGTCAGCTGGGTGTCTGCAGCAGACCCTCTGCGAAGCACTCTAAGAACACATCTCCCAATGCCCACTTTTTAAAGCTGTGTTGTTTATACAACCAGCGAGTGCCATCGAAAGTCCATGTTTACTCAGCTGCAGCAGTTTATTTGTTTTAGTGGCCAACCTGACACCACGGTCAACTTGACATTTGTTGCAATGGACAGAAATAACTCCATAGGAGGAACAGAATTTATCACAGAGACATCACTCAGTGACTCTTAAAGCTGTTTTCTTTGTTGTGAGGTTCAGTCAAACCTGTTGGTTAATAGAGATTAAACAATCATTACTGAGATGCTTTTAATCTATAAACTAAACATTTAAACTATAACATCTTTACATCATGAATGTTTCACTTCTTGTTAAGCTTCAGGGAACTAGTCAAAACAAAAGTACAATGTCCAGGAGGTGGTCAGCCAGCGGTTGTGCTCCAAATCCCCCCTCACTTTTAACCCTATGTGCCGTTCTTGCTGTCCCATGCTTCTCTCTAGTTGGGGGAGGGCAGCGACGACTCTAGAGGTGCTGCAGCGTACCCTCCCCATGAATAAGAACAAGTGAATGGTGTGGGCATAAGCATATACTGTACGTGAGAGTGCATGGGTTCATGTATGACTGGGTAGATGATTGTAGAAGTGTATGAATGTGTTTTTTAGGTGGTGTGTGTGTGTGTGTGTGTGTGTGTGTGTGTGTGTGTGTGTGTGTGTGTGTGTGTGTGTGTGTGTGTGTGTGTGTGTGTGAGATGCGGTGGGTGTATGGGTTGTCTGCCCTGTAGACACACATCTTTACCTTAGCTGTAAGAACTGCTGTCATTTACTGTTTTCTCTTTTAATAATGTTTGATTATGATGGTTGTGTTGTAATATGTGTAAGTATTATTTGATTATGTGTAATTACATAAGCATATGTGTATTTATGTACTAGAACATGTACTTTATCTATTATTATAATCATAATATTATTATATTAATATTATGATTCTTAATTTCAATATAATTATTACCATTGATTACCTAATGTTTTAATCATTACACTGATATGTGCCTTATGTTTATTTATATAATATGTTGTTTTTGTTATTAATTTAAATAATAAAAACGTTTGCATATCGTATTGTATAGAGCAAAGGTTTGTCATGTTTAAACCTCCATCTGAAAACCTGTCTCCCCGTTGCAAACTGCCACCAACAGGAAACACTTAATATAATAATTTAGGAGACTGAATGAAAAACAAAGAAATAATCTAGAACAAAAATAACCCAAAAGATTCCAGACTCAGAAGTTTTAAAGACAAAAGAAATAATATTTATGGACTGTATTTCAATTTGTGATAAATAGCCATTTGTAAAGACAGTGGCAGCTGTTGTATCTAAAGTTTAAAACATGTTTGTGTGACTAGGATCTGATTTACAGTACACTATGATGTACAGTGGCCTATTCATTTTGTTAGTCAACTACAAACCTTTAGTACCGGAAATGAATCAATTTGATGTTCAACTCCCTTTGTCTGCCAGTTGAATAAAAACTGTCTTTCATCTCATATTGTGATACTAAGTGTAATTCCTCGTTCAGAAGTAACTATTTTATTTTGCTTTTATTAAGTGACTTGTCTGAATTATCTCAGCAGAAAAAAACATTAAAAGTCCTGAAGTTGATGTGGCTGATGTTTATTCCCAGATGAACTTCAGTGACAGGTCACCAAGTTTCTCCTGCAGCATTTCATCGACTCTCTCACTCTGAGCAGCAGAGAACATGTTCTTCCAGTCACCGATCTGACCTGTAAAAGCAAAGCAAAAGATGAATCTGATGTCTGCTTGTATAACTCAGCACATGTGACTGTTTTTATGACGCTACCTTTACGCATAAAGCTTCCACTAAACCGTTCTTTTGGTAAAAACTCGTAGTTGGCCTTTGGATCTTTCTTCATCGTCCTGAAGGTGCATTTTTCTACGACTTGCTCAATGGCTTCTTCACTGAGGTTCTTCCCTAAGAAGCTGCAGATCTTGTTTACAACTGCCTTCAGGTCCTAAAAGATAAACAGTGAACTAACAAAAGGTGACTTAGATGAAAACCCACACAAATCTCATGTTACTGTACCAGAAGCATGTCTTCATAGGTGAGGAAGAGGATGTTGTACTGGTCCTTCTCTAGATGCCATTCTCTGATGTGGTCAAACCAGGATGCTTCTGGAACCACATAATTAGAAATGGTATTTCCTAATATATTTTTCACGTGTACTGTATTTAAATCACTTGATCATATGTTTTTCTGAAAGCTGCCCTGTGCAACATCCATCCATCCATTATTCTGAACTGTTTGACCTGACAACATCCCAGTTAACTTACTTACTTACTACAGTAACCACACATGTTTCAGTGACATAATAAAGTTCCTAAACTGTAAATTTCTTATGGTACATCTTCAGTTTCACCTTGAACTGTCTAAACAGAACAGTCTGTTCTCTCCTTGACAAGTTGGCGCCCTAGGCGAGATCATGCACCCTCTACTCATCACCTCTCCACCCCCCTCCCGGGACGCAATCCCGCACGCATGACTAGTTATTTACCAAGCTGATTGAATATTAATGGGCAGGTAAATTCATGATTTCTTAGACAACAATTAGAATTTTTCAGATTTTAGGGTAAAAATGCTCTATCACTATATTAAGATCCATAATGTATTTAGACTGTTTTATGGTCATGATGTACAGTAACAAGCAACCAGCAGATCTCACTGTTACCTTTTAAAACTGTTCAAAACACCAGTCAAAGCTCTTTGGAGTCTCCAGGTCAGCTAAGGTTTTGCTGAAGTGGTAGTAGGAGACCAGGGTGTCTTTAGGATTACGCATCACGTAGATGATCTGAGACAAAGCAACAACAATCACTGTTTAACCTGCTACAGCACACACTGTAGTTCAAACAATTCACCAGCCAGTACGATACTAAGCCCAAAGAGTGTGTAGAACATGTGAAATACAGAATCTGATGTTTTAACCTCTTTTATCGCTGTACAACAGCAGTAAGTGTTCTACTCATGTTGCATTAATGATTCTCCGAGCAACGTGATGATATGTGTCAAATCATGCAGTTCCAGCAATTCTATATTCTATATCTATAGCAGACAGAAGCTATGTCTTCATCATTTTATAACAAAATGTATTTCCACACAGACCTTCGCCTTCTTGTCCTTTAGTCCTGGAGGCATGAGATCAGGCTTGAGATGGGAGGAAAAGAGCCTCGGAGACGGACGCAGAGAGTAGTCGTCGTGGCCCTCCGTGTACTCCAGCCACGGCATCTGATGGGAGTTGTTGGGATATTTATTCAGACCCCCACCTAACTCACAGATGGAGATGATGATCTGCTGAGTCCATATTGTGCCTGTTGGGAGCAAAAGTTAAAAGTTTGTACAGGGCAGTAAACTGGAAATTCAGACGATAAAATTCATATTCACTGACCTGACTTTGGGTAAGTCACGAGGAAAATGTCGCTGTCTCGTACTTCAAAGCTCAGCAGTGAATCTATGTGCTCTGCAGTTGTTAAACCAGTGGCAAAGATGTTGTTTTTATACTTGCTGAGGTAATCGCTGATCTTCTCCATGTTAGTTGGACAGTAAGGTCTGGTGGACTGTGTGGACCCTGACTGGTTATTTATGCAGGTTGTAACCTGTTAACTTATTCATGTATAAACCCCCATCTGACAACCCGCCTGCTGATTGCACACTGCCACCAACAGGAAGCGATTAGAATCCTTTAGTTAACAAAGTGAAAAACAGGAGGAGATTAGAATCCTTTATATTACAGATAATATTAACATCTGTGTGGAAACCAATATACCTGATCAAACCTTTTGCTGCTTTTCAAACAACAAGCCATGGGTCAGTCGTGACATCACAGCCACCCTGAATGAAAAGAAGAAAGCATTCAGGTCAAGGGACAAGGAGGCCACTAGGAGTGTCCAGAGAGAGCTGTCAGTCAAAATCAAGGAGAGGAAGGAGGCTTACAGGAAGAAACTGGAACACAGACTTCAGAACAACAACATCAGGGACGTGTGGAGGGGCACGAGGACCATCACTGGCTCACAGAGTAGCAGGGAGTGGTGGACAGCTTTGTTGACTGGTATGGACAGAACCACCTCCAACTGACCATCAGCAAAACTAAGTCACATCATCTGATGGGAGTTGTTGGGATGTTCATTCAGAACCCAACTCACCTCACAGATATGTACTCTGCTGTTAAGCCTGAAATCCACCACCATCAATGGGAGAAATGCTTGAGTACGAGCTTTTTTGCTGTCAGAGCACCGTGGAAAAAGTCACAGGTCCCGCATGAAGCTGGATTCTGGACTCTGATTTAAGAAAGCAGCCAACAGTAAACAGACACGATAGCAGTGTTTCTTTAGGTTGTGTTAACATTTGCACACAGCAACCAAAAAAGGACATTTGTCTGTAGAACAGAGCTTTACACAAAAACAGCACGATCTTGTATGTAGTTTTTTGAAACAGAACAGCTGATTTTTCTATTTACACATTTACACACTCAGCCTAATTTCCTAAGCCTTACTATTGATGTGTAGTCAGCCATGAATGTACAGTCATACTGTCTAACGTGGTGCTACATACTGTATGACTGGTAGGATATGATCAGCCTATATAGTCATAGCCCTTCTAAAGCAGTCAAATGAACGTACCCAAGAGGTGTAGTCAGGATTACTGCAACAAACACACACCCCGTGTCAAACGCCAGTTGTTATACTGTAACAACGCCTTTCATTAGGACTCTTACTGTACATGACGACTTACAAATTGTTTTTAACCCTTAAAACTTTAGCTTTATTTATTTCATTGGTACATAGGTTTGTAATTATTTCAATTTAATTATGCATTTATTCAGCATTGAAACATTTAATAACGCAAACCAATCATATTTACAGTAGAAATTCAAAACACTTTGAATAAAAATGTTCAAATTAAGTGAGACAGAGTAATTTTAAAGTGATTAAATTTGGTACATTTTGTGTTAGAACAATTATTGAGAACTTCTGTATGTGTTTTTCTTTTATGAAGGTAAAGTTAGATGAAGACAGCACAGACAGCAATTTCTGTGTGTTATTGTAATAGACAGAACTTTTTTCGTCTTTCTTGGTCAGTTCCCTCTTCTGCATCTGCTCTGATGTCTTTCTCTCCCATCTCTGAATAAAATGGTGTCTCCAGATAAAGATGTCCATGCCAAGAAAAAGAGCATTGGCCACGAAGAGTCCAGCCCTTGCTGACTGAGAGAGAGCAAGAGGCCCTTTGAGTGCTGCCTGACCGATGTCTGGGATGTCTGAGGCCACTCTGGGGACGTTACGTAGAGCTTTACCTTCCTGGGCCACAGCTTTACCAGCATCAATTAAAGTATAAATAGCTTTTCCAACAACACCTAGTTTCACGAGCAATTTGCCTGTTCCCAGAGCCACATGTATCTCATCTGTGTCCCTTTTCATTGTCTCCTCCAAACAATCCTGGAGAGTCTGTACGTCCTCCATGAAGCTCTGAAAGACTTCACTTGCTTTTTTCTATTGTGTATAATTAACTCCACACTCGGTGGCAGTGGTATAAAACATTATTAGGTAATCAATGGTAATAATTATATTAAAATTAACAATCATAATATTAATGGATAAAGTACATATTCTAGTACATCAATACACATATGCTTATGTAATTACACATAATAAAATAATACTTACACATATTACAACACAACCATCATAATCAAACATTATTAATACAGGTAATGTATACGTACAGTACTGTACATGCTTATGCCCACACCATTCACTTGTTCTTATTCATGGGGAGGGTACGCTGCAGCACCTCTAGAGTCGTCGCTGCCCTCCCCCAACTAGAGAGAAGCATGGGACAGCAAGAACAGCACCTCAGGGCCACCAAGACCAGCTTGAATGTGAGTGTTGAAACTAGAGTGCACTATAACACTCTATTGACCCCAGTAGAGCCCCGCAGGGCTCTAACGAATGAAACAAAATAGGCTTTGGGGTTCAAAAGGGTTAAAAGTGAGGGGGGATTTGGAGCACGACCGCTGGCTGACCGACCACCTCCTGGAGAGTGTACTTTTGTTTTGACTAGTTCCCTGAAGCTTAACAAGAAGTGAAACATTCATGATGTAAGGATTTTATAGTTTAAATGTTTTAATATGTACCACTGAAGCCTCCCAGTAATGATTGTTAATCTCTATTAAGCAACAGGTTTGACTGAACCTCTCATGGGCGTCCCTGATTCGGCTCGCACAATGAACTTCACTGCGTCTGTTGCACAGCCCCCGAGACGTCAGCGTTCAAGGCGGAAGACGCTGCGCTCGACGAGACAGCAATGGAGGGCTGCTGTTCTCGCTCCTCCAGACCAGCACTTGGAGGACCAAGTGTCGGAGCCCGCTGGCCGTCGGCCGGCAACCGTGTCAGCGGGAGACCCTCTTACCCAGCGCTCTTGGGAGGGAGCACTGGATGGGGAGTCACAGCGTGAGGATGCCGCTGTTCAGACTCCTACACCTGCACCAAGGCACTTCAAGGAGGAAGCGTCGACGGGTGCAGATCGGCAGTTCACTACTGCTGTGCCAACTCCACGGTCCCAGCGTTCGGAGGAGACGCAGGGCGTGGAAATACAGCGGGGCAGTCCCGTTGCACAACATCTGGTTCTGGTTTCGGCCCCTCGGCGTGGAACGTCAACGCCGCAGCCGAACTTCCCAGTACCTGCACCACGGTGCCATAAGGTGGTGGCGCCGTTCAGTGCGATTCAGCGCGACAGCACATCAGCTGTTGCCTTCACCTCTTCATGTTTGGCTCCGGTTCCGGCTCCACGTCTGGTTTCGTCTCTGGCTCCGGTTCCGGCTCCACGTCTGGTTTCGTCTCTGGCTCCGGTTCCGGCTCCACGTCTGGTTTCGTCTCAGGCTCCGGTTCCGGCTCCACATCTGGTTTCGTCTCCGGTTCCGGCTCCACGTCTGGCTTCGTCTTTGGCTCCGGTTCCGGCTCCACGTCTGCCCTCGTCTTTGGCTCTGCTTCCGGCTCCACGTCTGCCCTCTAAGAAGGGCGCTTATCTGAGGGTGGGGCTGCTTCCTGTTTCCCCGAGGGCAGCACCACGTAAGGTTCCTGTCGCCAAGCCACGTTTGACCCTTGAGGTTCCTGGTGGTCCAGTGGAGGCCACGTTTCGTCGCGGTGGTCCAAAGAGGACGGTTTTGTTTGTCCCGCCTCCTCGCCTCCCTCCGCCCGCCCGGCTCGTCTAGTTCGTGCAGGTTCGCCGTCTGGGAGCCGGCTTTGAGAGGGGGGCTCTGTTGTGAGTCAGCTTCCAGACAGCCAGAGGGCACTCTGGCTCACGTGGCATTAAGGCCCTCTTGGTTGGTTCTTTGTTTTTTCATTTCCTGTCATGTCATGTCCTGTTATTGGGTTAATTAGAGTCACCTGTTTTAATAGGTATTTAAGTTTCTGGTTTGGGTACAGTCTTTGTTGGTGCATTACTCGTTACGTGTTACTTGTTACTCGTTACTCGTCACATTATGTGTAGCTTGTTACCGTGCCATCGTGCTCTGTCCAGGTTTGTGTGTTTGTTTGCTGATTACGTTAGATACTGTTGTTTGCATGTTTTGTGTTTTAGGATAGTTATTTAGTTTCCTGCTCTGCAGCGACCTTTAGTTTACCTGTGAGTTTTATGTGTTAGTTTGCATGTTTTGTTTTCTGGCTTATCCTGCCTACGCAGCGTCCTTAGTTCGTGTTGTCCTCTGTCTACATGTTTAATATATTAAATCATTATTTGTCAGTCCTGTCTATGGGTCGTGCATTTGGGTCCTACCTCCAGTTTGAAGGCCTTTGTAGCCTGTTCCCCACTCATAGTGAGTGTGTTTTAAAATACCGTTTAGTCCAGTTTGACCCTCGGTTGCAACAGTAGTATACAGTTCAGTCCAGTTTGACCCTTGTCCGTAACATCCCTAATTTAATCTACTGGAAAACGTGACTGACAGGCGTCAGATCTATGACTGGAAGACCATGTTCTAAGTGAAAGACTGTCGGACTTCGGCAGATATCCACCCACATGCACAGGGCGGACAACAGGAGACACATATCCTTAACGTAGAATGCTTAGTCTTTATTCCACAATGGTTACTGTAGTACAGACGGTCCAGGTCATACACAGAAAAATCTCGAATGGTACAGTAAGTACAGGAGGAACAAGCTCAATCGGGTCCAAGGACCGACAGGGGTTCGATAACAGTTCGACATGGCAAAGGTACCAGGTAAGGAGCAGGGTTTCTCAGGGTCAGACAATCAGATACGTTACCAGCGTTCAAGGCAAAGGTACAGGTAGGGCACAGGCAGAAGTCAGGGACAGAAACACGATCTCGAGCTAAGTAGACAATCAAAAGTATGCTGGAATGTGGTGGATATTACGCAACAATCTGGCAGAGGTATGAGGTGAGTGTCAGAGCCTTTATACCTTGATTGATTACATGATAGAAACCGGCTGCGGGGTCATGTGACCAGGAGCGACCCCGGAACAAAAACACAAAGACAGGAAGCTAACAAAATAAAGCAGGAAATACAAAACGGCCCCAGGAACCATAACAAAGACAAATGAAACTTGATCATCCGTCACTGAAGTACAAGTGGGAAGAAACAGAGCAGCCGCAGAAATTCTGTAATGTTAATTCTGGTAAATTTAATATAAAACCGTAGTTATAAATGAAATACAATTGATCAAGTTAATATTTAAACTTAATAATGAAATTTGGTATTAAATGAACACAAAATTGCCAAATGCAAAATGCTTTTTCAAATTGAGCAAAGAAATTGCATCTTGAAATGCCAATTGACAAAATCATTGCCATTTGAACTTTGTCTTTCACTGCATCAGGAAGTTGCTGAACTGGACTCTCATCTACTCTGGAGGTGCACGCGGTGAGAGGCGGCGGGCTGGTCTGGGCGTTCTCTTAGCTCCCCAGCTCAGCGCCTTCAGGTGGGGAATAGGTCACTCACTGTCGTTTGTGCCTACGTCTGTGTTCAAATAAATTAAGTTTATTATTAGACCCACCCTGAGCCGTTCAGACTCATAGGAAAAACGACATCGAAATATTACAAGATGTTGGTTTTGAACAAGACCCCTCTTGATTAGACACGTTGTAATGGAAAAATTGTACTTTAATGCTTTTGTGTTCATTTCTGACTCTGCATAGTGACCATGCATTCTGTACTTGTTGATTAGATCCAGAACTGAGCATTCTCAGACAGACAATCTATTTCCCTCTCAAGGTGACCGATTGTTCATGGCCTGAGTCTGCCTTTTAACCCTGGGCTCTGGCTCCTTTCTGTCTGATGCCTCACCAGACCCAAGGCTGTAGCCTTGTTTATTCCCTGTGTAATATGAACATCTTCACCCACAGTGTGATAAGGAGATTCCACCAGGTCCAGGGAAAAAGGTTAAAAGGCAGAAGCAACTTGAGGATCGTGGGCTCTTTGCATTATACCTCCGTGGTGTGTGCACTGATCTCCCCAGCTGGTTTTTGGTTTGTTGATGTGCACGATCAACATCCATGCTTTTTATTTGCTTTCCCCATTATTTTTATTTTATCCTTTCTTTATTATTTCAATAAATCGCACAAAAGGACAACTCTCTCATCTGCTTCTTTATGGAAAAATTTCCGCCACAGAAATTGGCGTCTACGAACAGGATCCCGCTGCAGGTCGTCTGGACGGTGTGATCAGGGACGGCGGTCCTGAGGACTAGGGTCGCTCAGCCTCCAAACCTCTACAGCTGTTCTGAGTGGGAGGACTGCTCACCCGTCTGGATCGCCTCTGACGAGATCCAACAAACTCAAAATCCAACGAACACAAAATCCAACCTCTACTCGGCCCGGTGAGAGAGATTCCGTTTTGTTGCGACTTGTTGAAGAGAAAAAAAAAAAAGAGAAACGGGTTTGAAATTGGTTTCAGTTATTCGGGGTTTACTTGGCTCTGATCATTTGGTTTAGGGAAAGTAAGGCAAATAACAATTAATTCTAAGCATCCCCTACTAGACTAAAACAAACAACGACAAAAGAAAAATATAACTAGGACTAGAGATAATAATATTTCTAAAACGACTATTTGGCTGAAAACATCCAAAAATAATATATATATATTTTTAATTTTAAATTTAATATTCGGGTAAAATTAATTTGGTCAAAGTCTGCCCTGGTGGCCGAGACGGTGGTTGCTAAGGGTTGGCTCGTGGGACCGAGCTTGTTTTGTCTGTACTGAGGATACAGACCAGTGTGCAGATCTGAGCGCAGTCCAAAGGGAGTGGACAAGAAATAAAAGACGGCTTCTGAAATACGGAGCGCGTTTGCAGGGGGTAGTGGTTTTGAGATACGAGGGACCCGGGTCTTAGAGGGGCCTGACGGTGAGGGACCATTTCCGAGAACCCTGTCGCTGATCTGAGCGGTTCCCTTTCTACGGAGACGTCCGTGGAAGAGAAATTTTGGAAAAGGTTCCGGCCGGAACACATAAAAATCTAAGGCAGGAAACCGCCGGGACTCTGAAAGATGGGTTCGGGGCGATCTAAGTCTCCACCACCAGACTGCAGCATTACAAAATTAATGAGACGTAAATATGGTGATGAGTGCGTGTCATGTCTTCACGACTGGACAAAACATTATGGGTTTCAAGAAGGTGGATCACTCAGTGTGAAGGACATACGCGCTTTAAAAGAAAAATTAGAAGAGAAGGAGAAACAGCTCCGTAAAAGTAGAACGATCAAAGTTAAAACCTTAGAAGAAATTGAATTAAACAACAGATGCCTTGAGATTTGGGTTAAAGAATCAGAACGCAGGGAAAGACTGAAATGCCAAAAAGAGTTAGGAGGGAGAAAGGACGAGAGTGGTGACGTAGCTGGCAGAAAAGATAACAACTCTGTGGAAGCTCGCACACTGCCACTATACACACATACACACACACAGCATGATGAGAAACAGAGCGCTCCCACTGTTTCTGCTTTGTATCCTTTTGCAGAGCTGAGCGCGGTCAAGGTGAATCCCGACCTGGACTCCTTCTACGTCAGCAGGAGGGCCGGGCAGGGTGGACAGCAGGACCAACAGCCTGATCCACAGCAACAGCCTGCCCCGTATCAACAACCTGCCCCACTGCAGCAGCCTGGCCCACACCAACAGCCTGGCCAACCTCTGTTAGCAGGAGCTGCAACATCGGCTGCAGAGCAGTCAGAGCATGTGGAGGACAGTGTAAATGCCACACCAACTCCTGGAATGGATGTAGAGACGTTCTGGGCCAATTCACCTGTCGGCTTCATTCCTACATCATCCACTGCCACAGACTCTGCCCATGCACCAACTGCCACTACGAGTGCTGCCTCTGCAACTACCAGCGTTCGTACCCTGAGGAGCAACACACCAGTAGCTCCAGAAATCAGCTTGCCCATGGTGGAAGTGGCCGGCCCTGAAGGAAGCATGTTAGTGCACAGACCATGGACTAGCGCTGACATAGCTGACTTTGCTCAAAATCTCCCAGACATCACTGTATCAGGAAAGACATTCGGTGCCAACCGTCTGGCTTTCTGCCAGGAGTACAGACCCACTGGAGCTGAGATCCGTCGCATCCTGGCCAAACGTCTTGCACCTTGTGAATACCAAAAGCTGGCTAGACAATTGCCTGATGTGACACTGGCTCTCAAACACAAAGACTGGACAAACAACTTAAATGATGGATTCGTTACCGCAGTGAGGACGCTTGTTGCCCACTTTGAAACTGCGTTCCCTGATAAAGTCTGTATGATTAAAGTCACCACATGCAAACAACAACCAGAAGAATCAGTTGATGACTTTGTTCACCGCCTCACCACTACATACAACACACACGGAGGAGTTCATCCTCCCCCTGAAAGAGTGGGAGGACTCATCTGTTCAACATACGAGAGTCACCTGTGTGAACTGCTGATGAAAGGCTTACTCCCTGAAGTTTTTGACGCCGTGAAGCAGTCATACATTGGATGGAAAGAAGAAGCGCGTCTGTCTGACCTCACAAGACACGCACGCCATGCTTATGACACTCTCCAGAAGAAGAAGATGGCGAAGAAGGAAAAACAACAGAGCGAATTGTATCTGCCATCCTTGGAGATGTTCTCTGCGATGCATAACAACAACAGAGGAGCGGGCAGGTTTCGCGGGCGAGGACGAGGAAGAGACTTCAGACGGAATTGGCACAACAGAGACACAGGGGGCGCATCTGGAGATCCAGGAAACGCTTGCCACATCTACGGCGAGATGGGACACTGGAGGAAGTACTGCCCCCGGCTACGTCAGGTTCCACCCTCCTGGGCACTCTCGTCAGACTGACTAGAGAAGGAGCCCAGCGAAGGTTTCCGTTCACATGATGATGTAGACGGTACCGCACAGACACACACACACACTCGCTCACACTTGATACATGCTCAATAGATTCAAATTCATGCTTGCCTGCTTCCAATGAAGACTTGCTTTCTGCTCAAAATATCCCACAGAGTGATTTTGAAAAGAATAACAAACAGCTAAATGACAACTGCTGCATGACTTTACAGTCAAATGGTTTCAAACAATTTCCTGAGTTTGCTCTGACGGTTCAAGGTGAACGTATGATGTTTTTAGTAGACTCAGGAGCAACAAATTCGGTAATAAAATCTTCCATGTTTTCCAATCCACCTAAAATGAGTGGACGATTTGTGCACACTATAGGTTCGTCTGGCCAGACAATAAAAGAAAAACTTACTGTGCCTCTGTCTTGCACAACATCAGACGGCAAGACACAGACGATTTCTCTCTATTCTACAGATCCACATGTCCTTCTGTCAAAACATGACGGAGACAGATGGCAGGACTTGGGTCCTTTCGTGGACAGATGTCAACGGGAAGTAGACTGGCAAACGACTTCCGACCCGAATGTGATGTATTCACCTACTTTGCATGCTTACAAAAAACTTTTTCAGTCTAGCTTTCATGCGCAGCGTACAGTGCACTTGGTACCTCAACATTCCACACACACTCCACACCACGTGTTTTTGTCAGAGGACGCTCTGACGCAGTATCCAGCCTTACAGGAAGTTCCAGCTTCCCTGTGGGCCACACACAAATATGATGTAGGTTTGATCAAAGGATGTGACCCAGTGGTCATCACGCCAAAATCTGACTACAGACCATGCAAACAGCAATACCCTTTAAAGAGAGAAGCAATTGAAGGAGTAACACCGGTGTTTAACACTTTGTTGAAAGCAGGAGTCATCGTCCCATGTGACAACTCTCCAGTGAGGACTCCACTCTTCCCAGTTAAGAAAATCAGAGACAAAGGACAGCCAACAGAATGGAGGTTTGTCCAGGATCTGCAAGCAGTAAATGCAGCGGTCCAACCACGCGCACCTACGGTACCGAACCCCTACACCATTCTTTCTCAGGTTCCGCCCAAGGCTAAATTTTTTTTCAGTAATTGATTTGGCTAATGCTTTTTTCAGCGTGCCCGTCCACAAAGACAGTCAATTCTGGTTTGCTTTTGAATTCAACGGAAAATCATACACCTTTACCAGACTGTGCCAGGGGTATTCAGAAAGCCCTACCATCTACAATATGGCACGGAAAGACAGCCTGGATGATCTTGTCTTGTCTCCAGGCACCGCCCTGCTGCAGTACGTTGACGACTTGATGATCTGCACTGAGGATCAGGAAACTTGCAAAGCAGATACGATCAAGCTGCTGAAACACCTGCATGCTGCAGGACACAAAGCAAGTCTGTCTAAATTACAGTTTGTTCAGACGGAAGTTACCTTCCTAGGTCACATCATTACCGCGGAAGGGAAATCCATTTCACCTAAAAGAGCTGAAGCTATTCAGAACCTGCCTAAACCGTGCACATACAAACAGCTTATGTCCTTTTTAGGCATGTGCTCTTATTGCAGGAATTTCATTCCTAACTGCGCCGTCTTGGAGGCTACACTTAGAGCTCTGATGCAGACGTCTTCTGCATCCACGACCCGCCTCATGTGGACATCTGAGGCTGAACAGGCGTTCACCGACCTCAAACTAGCTCTTCAGTCGGCTCCTACTTTGGGTCTGCCTGACCCTACGCAACCTTTCACCCAAACAGTGGATGAGAAATCAGGTTGTATGACCTCTGTCCTTCTACAGGATCACGGAGGGCGTCCACGCCCTGTAGCCTATTTCCCTGCTAAGCTTGACCCAGTCGCTGCGGGGCTCCCACGATGCCTCCGAGCAGTGGCTGCGGCAGAGAAAGCCGTGTTGGCATCACGTGACATTGTTGGCTATTCTGATGTCACCCTGCTGGTTCCTCATGCCGTGTCTTTGATCCTTTTGGAACAAAAAACATCACATCTTTCTACAGCCCGATGGCTTAGATACAACACCATCCTACTGGAAATGCCAATTCCTAACTGTGACCTCGTTCTCTTTGTTGATGGCTCTGCCTCTAGAGACCCTGCTTCGGGCCACTGTCAGGTTGGATATGCAGTCTGCACCTCTCATACTGTTTTACAGTCTGGCGCTTTACCAGGACATTACTCTGCTCAGGCTGCGGAGTTGATTGCACTGACCGAAGCCTGTAAATTGGCTGAAGGGAAGTCTGTTACCATCTACACAGACTCCAGATACGCTTTTGGCGTCACATATGACTTTGGTGCTCTGTGGAAACACAGAAAGTTTTTGAAATCTTATGGCAAACCTATCTTGCATCATGATAAGGTTGCTGATCTGCTCGATGCACTTCTGTTACCAGCTGCAATTGCTGTATGTAAGTGCCCTGCACACACTGGGGGCACTGATCCCATCTCTGCTGGAAACGCACGCGCTGATGCTGCTGCAAAGGCAGCTGCCCGACTTCCCCTTCCTTTTGCTCCCTGCCTCTTATCCTCCACCTCTACCCAACCTCCCTCTCCTCCCTCTGCTCTCCCTGATCTTCAGACGTTCTCTACCCCACAGGAACGCAAGCTCTGGCTGACGAATGGCGCCACCAGTAGCCATGGCGTTTGGTATGGGCCCGACGGCAAACCTTGCCTACCTAAACACTTTTTCCCTCATTTCGCGAAGTTGACACATGGATTAGACCATGTATCAAAGGGGGGAATGTTAGATGCTCTCACAAAACATTGGTACACTAAGGGATTTTCAATCTATGCGCAAAAATACTGTGAAGCATGTATGACATGCGCCCAACACAACCCAGGTAAGACGACTGCCAAACCACTGGCAGCTCATCCACCACCGGAACAGGCGTTTGACCATTTAATGCTGGACTTCATCGAACTAACGCCAGCAGAAGGTAAAAAGTATTGTTTAGTGATTGTTGATATGTGGTCAAAATGGGTGGAGGCCTTCCCAGCTAAACATGCTAACAGCCATGCAGTTACCAAAGCCTTGCTGACAGAAATAATTCCCAGATGGGGGATTCCATCTAAAATCAGCAGTGACAACGGCTCACACTTTGCAAACCAAGCCCTAGAGGAAGTGGGAAAGTTTCTGAACATCGACATCAGAAAGCACTGCTCTTACCACCCTCAAAGCGGAGGGGCGGTAGAGAGAGAGAATGGCACTTTGAAATACAAACTGGCTAAATGCTGCTCAGAGACTGGTCTCAAGTGGACTCAGGCTCTTCCCATTGTGCTCTCATACATGAGAATGAGGAGAAGGATGAGAACAAACCTCAGCCCGTATGAGATTCTATTTGGTAGACCTCCTATGATGGGACTCCACCCTGAGACTGAGACTAGGATTTTACCACCTACTGAAATGTGCGAAGACGCAATGCTACAGTACTGTAAGAACTTCAAACAGGTGAAAGCGGCTCTGCCCAAACAGGCGACAGAACCACTGCACATCATTCAACCAGGAGACTGGGTGATCATTAAGGAGCTTCGCAGGAAGCACTGGAACTCAAAGCGGTGGCAAGGTCCCTTCCAAGTCCTTCTGACGACCAACACGGCTGTGAAGATCGCAGAAAGAGCGACTTGGATCCACTCCAGCCACTGCAGGAAGGTCCCGGATCCGACAGACGACCCTCCATCTCCATCTACACCACACGAGAAAACCACCACTGACGAAAAGAATTGAGAAGGACGACCCTCGCTGTGCTCACACACGCACTGAGGCGAGGCTGCGTTGACCGTTCAGCTAAAGGTGTGAGCCAAGCGCCGCCTGAAGCTGCGTCGGTGAATCACACTATCAGACCATACATCTACACACGCGTTCCTGAGAAAACACACACACGAGCAGCCTTGAGTTGCCGACGCTGGACGACGTGTAGACTCTTCACATCACGGGAGTGACAGTGACTCAGACGACATTGGGAGGAAACCTGGAGGTGATAACGAATCCCAGGTGTCTCTGTGATCAGCTGATCA
This sequence comes from Betta splendens, assembly GCF_900634795.4. NCBI lineage: Eukaryota > Metazoa > Chordata > Actinopteri > Anabantiformes > Osphronemidae > Betta > Betta splendens. Next base: position 11,746,487 of record NC_040888.2, read on the forward strand.
CAACCTGAAGAACCCTAACGAACTGTCAAGGTGTCAACAAACAGGTTGGAAACAATCTAACGCTACTGTTCAACAGGAAGAAGACATTGATTGTGACCCTGTTGTTTTTGATATGTTACTCTAATATTTGCTCTAAATTATGTGATTGATTTACATGTATACCTCTCTGTGATTTCATCCACTATTCTTAAACAAAGCATTTTATGCTTCCACTTGATTCACACTTACACACAAATTTTTATCTTCCACTAACACAAAATGGCATTCACCAGACGAAACACGATAAAAATGATTGTCATATCAACCATTGCGGTGACATGTGTGACCCTCCCGTACTTCTGGAGAACTCGCACATTTGTTCACTATAGATCCAAACGCGACATTAAGGAACCTAAAGCCTGGCAGCTTGCCCAAAACTACGTAAATCAGAACCCCACAGGGAACTTATGGTTAGCGTACCTCAAGTACACTTCTAAAACCCTCACAAACAATTCATGTGTAGCATGTGCTGTCGCCAGACCCGATCTCATGGCTGTGCCCACTCCCTTTAACAGCAGTGAGTGTTACAACGAGCGACAACTGCACAATAAAGACACCGGGTGTAGATACACTGCGGACCCCAGCATTCCAAGATGTGATCCGTCTTGCAAAATGCACGCCTTGCACAATCTGGGCAAGGGTATGGAGATGTACAGTCCCGTCACACATAAGAAAGTAGAGGTGGCCGACATCAAGGTAACGAAAAAGGAGCCCGCGGCTCCCTTGTATTACACGGTGTGTACCACGTGTCACTTTGAATGCTTCACCTCCAGCCTCGACGGAGGAATAGATGTAGGCCACTTTCCCAATTGTCACCTGACGTGGGACGTCTCCAACGCACACGGACTTAACCCTGAAGACCATGTGATCCGGTTTGCGATTCCAACTCACACCGATGCTGCCCCTTTACTCTCATATACATATAGGATCAATAATGTCTCACACGTTGCCCCATCCTCCACCGACTTAGTCCAGCAAAGGAAGCCCTTGTCCGACATGTGGTGGCTCTGTGGGGATCACCCCAGGGCCACCTTACCAACCAATTGGACCGGCACCTGTACTCAGGTAGTGTTCCTCACAGGGGGAATACACCTTTTGCCCTCAGCTCCACAGAAACACTCACGCACCAGGCGCAGGGCTCCAGGAGGTTCCTTGGATCCTGACCTTTACATAGATGCAATAGGCGTACCACGAGGAGTGCCGGAGGAGTTTAAGGCTCGCAACGAGCATGCGGCGGGGTGGACGAGTGCTATACCCTTTATGGGCCCCATAATAGAGGTTAACAAGAATTCGGCCTGGATCAACTACCTTTATTACAATCAACAGCGTTTCATCAACAAAACTGCGGGCGGTATGAGAGGCATGTCTGGGCAGCTGGCTCCTACGTCTCAGATGACTTGGCAGAATAGAATAGCCCTGGACATGTTGCTAGCGGAGAAAGGAGGTGTCTGCGTTATGTTTGGAGAAGCGTGCTGTACTTTTATCCCCAACAACACTGATTCTAATGGTACTGTGACAAAGGCTATCGAGGGCCTTGAGAGTCTTAGAGACGAATGGGCTAGAAACTCCGGCGTAGATCCGTCCCCTTGGCGCTGGCTAGACCAAACTTTTGGAAAATGGAAATCAGTTTTTATGTCGGCAATAGTCTCGCTTATCATCTTCATGGCTGTGATCATGTTGCTTGGTTGTTGTGTTATTCCTCTAATTAGGGGTCTCATCATGCGCGCGATATCGGCGGCGCTTTCGTACCAAATGACACAATGCACTACATTCAGGAATCCAGATACCGATTCACTCATTGGTTCTGATGCTGACTCTGTAGAGGATGATGTTGACGTTGATAACGAGGACCACAAAGATGACTCCGATGATGATGATGGTAGTGACACGGAGACTGACGCCACAATAATTTAAATCAACATATAACCCTCTTCCTATTTTTGCTTGACTAAACATGATCTGATTGATTATAGGCTTATGTCCCTGTCTTTCCAAAAGCTCATACACAAGGGTTATTCTAGTATAACTACCCACAAAAACAGCTCACAATCTTTTATCCCTACGCCATTTACACGTTTCTAAGCAATATATTTAACGAATCATTTTTAAAGAATGCTTTATTACTACAAAATGAATGCCACGATTGACAATTTTTTTTCTTTTAATGTTTGATTAATGTGTAATCAAAAGGGGGGAAATGTAATGGAAAAATTGTACTTTTTTTTTGTGTTCATTTCTGACTCTGCATAGTGACCATGCATTCTGTACTTGTTGATTAGATCCAGAACTGAGCATTCTCAGACAGACAATCTATCTCCCTCTCAAGGTGACCGATTGTTCATGGCCTGAGTCTGCCTTTTAACCCTGGGCTCTGGCTCCTTTCTGTCTGATGCCTCACCAGACCCAAGGCTGTAGCCTTGTTTATTCCCTGTGTAATATGAACATCTTCACCCACAGTGTGATAAGGAGATTCCACCAGGTCCAGGGAAAAAGGTTAAAAGGCAGAAGCAACTTGAGGATCATGGGCTCTTTGCATTATACCTCCGTGGTGTGTGCACTGATCTCCCCAGCTGGTTTTTGGTTTGTTGATGTGCACGATCAACATCCATGCTTTTTATTTGCTTTCCCCATTATTTTTATTTTATCCTTTCTTTATTATTTCAATAAATCGCACAAAAGGACAACTCTCTCATCTGCTTCTTTATGGAAAAATTTCCACCACACACGTGTATTCTGTCTTAAGGTAGAACAGTGATGTTACAGGGGGCTGAGATGAAGAATGTGCAGGATTACTTGGGGTCAACAGTTCAGGTTGATGGGGAGTGTGGAAAAGAGGTGAAGAGGTGAGTGCAGGCGGGTTGGAGCGAGTGGAGAAGTGTCAGGAGTGTTGTGTGACAGAAGAGTGTCAGCAAGACTCCAAAGAAAGGTGTACAGATAGTGGTGATACCAGCTCTGCTCTATGGATTAGAGACGGTAGCAGTGAGAAAGAGACAAGAGGCAGAGATGGAGGCAGCAGAGATGAAAATGTTGAGATTCTCCTTAGGCGTGACCAAGTTGCACGGAATAAAGAACGAGCTCATCAGAGGGACGGCTCTCTTTGCCTGTGTTAGCAACAAAGTCAGAGACGCCAGACTGAGGTGGTTTGGATGTACAGTATGTAGAGGAGGGAGAGTGAATATATTGGTAGAAGGATGTTGGAGATGGAGCGGCCAGGCAGGAGGACGACCAAGGAGGAGATATACTGTATGGATGTGATAACCAAGGACATGAGGTTGGCTAGTGAGAGTGTAGAAGAGAGTGAGGTGGAAAAGGATGATTTGCTGTGGTTACCCCTGATGGGAAAAGCCGGAAGAGAAGTAGTATTCTTACTATTAAATTACTAATTTGAATTTGCTATTTACTGGTAAAGCTGTGGTCCAGGTGGTAAAGCTCTTCGTAACATCCCCAGAGTGGCCTCAGACATCCCAGACATTGGTCAGGCAGCATTCAAAGGGCCTCTTGCTCTCTCTAAGTCAGCGGGTGGGTCTAATCATGACCAATGATTGTTTTCTTGGCATGGATTTCATCTTTATCTGTAAAGACAGCATGAGTCTGGCCAAAGGCACAGAGGTCTGAAAAGTCTGGAGCTCAGAGATAGAATCATGGCAGAACATCCATGACCTGCTGAATGAAGGTTGTCCCTTTGATGAGCTTGTTCCTGTCACGATCTGGGTTTTGTTTTGGTTATTGTTGTTTCCTGTTTTCACTTTGTGTAACACCTCCGGCTCCTGGTCATTGTGTTAGTTTCCGCTTCCTGTTTTAGTTTGATAGTTTCCGGTTTACCAGTCCATCACACTCACGCTAACCTTACTTCCGGTTTTTAGTTCACGCACCTGTTCCTCATTCATCATTACTTCCCGGACATTTAAGCACCACCGGTCACCATCATGATTTGCCAGATCGTTGTACCCTTTAAGTCACGTATCCAGCAATTCCTAGTTCTGAGTATTCCGTAGCCTGACCATCTTCTGTATCTCTGACCACCGATCTCGTCTTACCCTTGCCGGTCTTGTAAGTTTTGTCGTTACCGAACCTAGCCTGTTTTTGACCTGTCTGAAGCCCGCCGATTTCTGTACCCTGATCTGAGTCTTCCCGGTGATTACCTTCTGCCTGTCTGGACCCGAGTGAACTGATCCCTGTTTTGTGCCTAAGAGCTGTTGTTACCTGTGCATGACCCCGGACCGTTGTGACCTGAGTTTTTGGATTAAATATCAGTTTGACCGCATCTCCTTGTCTATCGTCTCATCGCTGTGCATGTGGGTCCGTTCATTGCCGCATTCTGACAGTTCCTACAGTAGTCATGTCCAACCTTGCAAGACAACCTCAGCATCTTCATTTCTACCTCCAGATAATGGCATGGCACAAACAGTACAGTAATAAACTGTACTAAAGGTGGGCAGCTTGACTGAGTCACAAAAACCATAGCACTGTAGAGTTAATGACAATTCAACAAGGAACCTAAGGGAATCAAGGGCTTAAACACAGAGAAACACACTAGATGCAAACAATCAACTGTAAATTAACAAAAACAAATGGATGAGACAACCAGAAATAATCCCATCAAAATAAAACAACAGAACAACATATCATTTCTGATTGCAGTCTGAACAACAATTTGAAAAAGTCGATACATTTTTACTGGAAAAGGTATAAATTAGGGCGGCACGGTGGTGCGGTGGGTAGCGCCGTCGATTCCCGGGGGCGGCCCTGATGCCTTTCTGTGTGGAGTTTGCACGTTCTCCCCGTGTTTGCGTGGGTTCTCTCCGGGTTCCCCGGCTTCCTCCCACAGTCCAAAGACGTGCATTAGGTTGATTGGCTTCTCTCCATTGCCCGTAGGTGTGAGTGAATGGTTGTCTGAATGGTTGTCTGTCTATGTGTTCCCCTGCGATGGACTGGCGAGCCGTCCAGGGTGTACCCTGCCTCTCGCCCATAGCCAGCTGGGTTAGGCTCCAGCACCCCTGTGAATAAGCGGTTCAGAAAATGGATGGAGGTATAAATTAATAATTAAATCAGTTCATTAAAAGTTGAAGTTTTTGTGTTTGTAAACATTTTTATGACACGTAGTTGGATCATTTACTGTAACTGTGTTGTTTAATGTGGAAATCTGCTTAATGTTAAAAACACTTTTTTGCTAAATAAAACATATTAATGTTTGTTTTTTTACAGTTTTCCCGATCCTGACCACACCTCGTTTGTTTCCCAGTGCATGTAAGGTGCAAGTGCATTTAGTGGTATGAGTCAATCTCCCCTCACAGGTCGTTATGATGTAACACACACAAACAGATAAGATCGTCTGACAAATGTCATATGTATTATATGTTATAGAAAAATCATCTGTTCTACAAATGTTAATCATACCCATACAGGATCTTACTGTTTTTGCATGTATAAAGCGCAAATCCCACAGCATGTGGCGCTACAGACAAATGTGGTGGTTGGTGTCTGCTTTTGTACACTTACAACACGTGTGCAAATGTTAACACAGCTTAAAGTGACACCACTATTGTGTCTGTTTACTGTTGGCCGCTGTCATAAATCAGAGTCCAGAGTCCAGCTACAGTACATGCGGGAGCTGTGACTTTTTCTACGGTGCTCCTACAGTAACAAGCTCGTACGTAAACGTGGTGGGTCTCAGAACATGGAGCAAATCAATGAATATATCTGCAGGTACAAAAACTACAATTTCGCAACTGGCTTAACAACAGCAGAGTACATAGACTCACTACAGAATTTTCAAATAAGGGACAATGACATATTCCTTGTCACTTATCCAAAGTCAGGTCAGTAAAAATCTTGTTAACTCAGTGAACGCACCCTTTTTTTCTCCAAACGTGTCCCTTTTAAAAACACATTCAATGATAACATTTCCTGCTAACAGGCACAATATGGACTCAGCAGATCATCATCTCCATCTGTGAGGTGAGTGGGGGTCTGAAAGAATATCCCAACAACTTGGAGCAGATGCCGTGGCTGGAGTACACGGAGCGTCGCCCAGACTATACTTTACGTCCTTCTCCAAGACTTTTTGCCTCTCACCTCAGCACGGCTCTCATGCCTCCAGGGCTGAAGGACAAGAAGGAAAAGGTTTGTTTTTTGTAGAAGCCCAGTCTTGCCAGAAAAGATCAATTTTATTAAATGGTAAACATAAGGTGTTTGGAAATGTAAACACAACCAAAATATGACTATAGGTATAAAAGTTTGCCAATTCAAATATAAATAGGGGTAGGGACTAACATGGCTGAGCATAAAAGGTAAAAAGTCTTACTGTTATTCATGAGGTATAAAATGTTTTGATAGGTTAGTACTGTAAATCTGTGTCAATCTTAATCCCTTCATGCAAATGAAAGCTGGACTTACTTTGTGTTTGCTGAAACGAACACTAATCTGAATCTGATATATTTTAACAACAGATCATGTACTGTATGTGATGCGTAACCCTAAGGACAACGCTGTCTCTTATTACCACTTCAGCAAAACCTTTTCAGGCCTGGAGCTTCCGAAGAGCTTTGAGGCCTTTTTGGAGCAGTACCTGAGTGGCAATGGTGAGATGTTTCATCCCCACAGGTGATGGTGACTCATCCAGAGCCCATCACCCATGAATACAGCATGAATAAGACCTTCCCAGAGTGAAACTTACATTCTCTGACATTCACAAATTTGTTCTAAAACTAAGATTTTATTTGCATTACGTGTTGGTATAAATACATACGATTTACATTTTGTGTTTATACAGTTGCAGGATCTTCCTGGTTCGATCACGTCAAGGACTGGCATTCAAAGAAAGACCAGTACAACATCCTCTTCCTGACATATGAGGACATGATCTTGGTATGTTTGGGGCTTATATCTAACCACAAACCAATTTGTGTATCTGTTACATTCATGTATAGTGTTGTCTTTCAGGACCTGAAGGCAGCTGTAACCAAGATCTGCAGCTTCTTGGGGAAGAACCTCAGTGAAGAAGCCATTGAGCAAGTCGTAGAAAAATGCACCTTCAAGACAATGAAGAAAGATCCAAAAGCCAACTACAAGTTTCTGCCACAAGAAAAGATGAGTGGCGATTTCCTCTTCCTGATTGATGCATTATTTCATTCATTATTGCATTTATTATATTCTTAATTTTATATCGTGCAAGCCAGTTTCTCCTCATATTAGGGCTGGAAATGCGCACAGTGATTTTACTTGTGGAAATTTTGAAAAAATGTAGAGGAATTACATTTATACCACAGATCAGTGGACAGATATTGATTCCTATTTCATGTTATTATGTATTTATATTATGGTATTTTGTCAGGCGAGGTGAGGCCCTGCCTCCCCTGACCGCATGTCACTGCCAAGATCAGCCTCTCTCTCCCAGTGCTCTACTCCACTAAGGCATTCTGCTACTTGGACCATGTCTCTACCAGACCAAAACAGCCAAATGACAATGTTCACATTCACTAACAGCAAGGCAACACAGACCCGACTGTTATGTTGTTATATACTGTTATAACAATTACATTTAGATTTAACATTTAGATTTAACATTTAACATTTAGATTTAACATTTAAAATTTAGATTTACATTTAACATTTACATTTAACATTTAGATTTATCATTTAACATTTACATTTATATTTAACATTTACATTTAGACTTTTGCACATTTAACTAACTATGAGAAACATGTTGTGTCATTTAGTTAAATGTTAGAAAACTAGTTATAGGTGCTCCTTTTACATTCGGCACCCCATAGTAACGTGCCTGACTGAGACTGCCTGATCCTTATATGTATTTCTGCCGCGCTTACCTGTTGACAACCTTGCCTGTTTTGGACCTGACTCTGCCTGCTCCCTTTTGTACTGTCGCTGAGCCTCCTCGTGTATGACTCTGCCTGAATTAACCACGATTGTATCAATAAATCCTGTCTCCATTCAACCTGCAACCTTGTCTGACGCTGTGCATGTGGGTCCGCCACCACCGAACGTTGCTGACAGTTTTATTTAATCCATCCTAAATATGTGTGATGTCACTCTGCTGGTTGATGGGTTGAGTTTTAGCGTTTGGGGGGGTGCAACCAGCTGCTGGACCAAGTAAATCAGTTTAACAAACAAACAATAAATAAATTGGGATGTACCATAGGCTGGCACATTCATAACTAAACAAGTGCTGTACTGTGGTTTACTTTTGAAATTACAGTAATATTAATACCAATAATAGTGTTAAGGTGTGTGCATACACTTATGCAAACATATACATTTATCATATACATACACATATACAGTACATGGTTATACATAATCTCATTGTTCATGTTATGAACATGTCTGATAGCCTAGAAGACAATTTAATGCCCAAGTATTTAATGTTCCCCAAATGGAGTGTGGTAGAAGATATGTTATTCACCTTAAAGTTAACTGGTGGCACTATAGATTTTGTCCAGTTAATAGAGTATTCTAAAAGTCCTGAGAATTCATCAATGAGGCTGATTGTTCTTGTCATGTCTTAATAAACAATTTATTCTGTATGACCTATGATTGTACATATGGGTCTATTCCGTTAGTTTTGTGGGAAATTTTGTGTTGTCATGAAGTGCTGTGCCTCTGGCTGATGGTTGTTCCTGGGGTGTCAACAAGCACATCAATAAAGATTTAAACCATCTCAGTCCTGTTGCTTTAATTCCGATTCTATGTTCTAGTCTCTATAATAGAATGTTATGATCAATTGTATCAAATGCAGCACTAAGATCTTACAGGACAAGGACAGAAACTAGACCATTGTCCGAAAATAAGCGAAGATCATTAGTGACTCTAACCAGAGCTGTTTCTGTGCTTTCTGTGCTGTTTTTTCAATGAAACTGAAACTGAAAATCTTCGTACAGGCTATTCCCACTCAGATGGTTAAATAATTGTTTAGCCACAATTCTTTAAAGAATCTTAGAAATAAAGGGTAAATTTGAAATGGGCCTATACAGTACAGTAGTTGGCTAGTTCTCCAGGGTCCGGAGTAGGTTTTTTTCAATCAAGGTTTGACCACAGCCACCTTAAAAGCCTGTGGTACATAGCCTAAATGTAAAGATTGGTTGATTTGATTTATTATGGACTAGCTGATTAAAGGTAGAACTTCTTTGAGTTTTCTGGTTTGGATTTGATCTAAAGGACAAGTGGACAACTTGGAAGAGTTGATTATTGAGGTTAACTCCATATGGGTTATGGGGAAGAAGCTGTAAAATGGTGATAATTTTATTAGTAAAGTATTTCATGAAGTCATTGCTGCTGAGATTTAAGGGGATAGTAGGCTCAACACACCTATGACTCTTGGTCAGCCTGCCTACATTGCAACAGCGTTGCAGATAAACATCCGCTATAGTAACATTTCTTCCCAACTACTGTAAGCTCAATTATGCTAAATTCAAAAGTTAATAAGAAATGGTCAGATAACAGAGGGTTCTGGGGAAGAACTATTAAATTATCAATTTCAACCCCATATGTCATGACAAGATCGAGGGTATCGTTAAAACGATGAGTGGGTTTATTTACCTGCTGAGTAAAACCAGTAGTGTCTTTTAAGGAGTTCAAAGCAGTGCTGAGACAGTTGTTGTCAACATCTATATGAATGTTAAAGTCTCCCACTACAATGACTTTATCTGTGCTAAGAACTAAGTCAGATAAAAATTCAGAGAATTCAGTTAGGAACTCTCTGAAGGAACAATAGCAGTGCTATTAACAATAACAATAACAATCGCCTGTGGTATTCCAAGTACCTTGGAATACCACAGGCGAATGGCAACCTTGAACAGGCAACAAGGAATGCGGCAACACCCAAATACCTCCAATGAGTAAGGCAAGTCCTAAGGAGCCAGCTCAATGGCAAGAACAAATCCCGGGCAATAAACAGCTACACCCTGCCAGTGATCAGATACCCTGCGGGAATAATAAGGTGGCCAAAGGAAGAGATACAGACCACAGATGTTAAGACACGAAAGCTCCTCACCATACATGGAGGGTTCTACCCCAAATCCAGCACCCTGAGACTGTACGCTAGCCGCAAGGAAGGAGGCAGAGGACTAGTGAGCGTGAGGGCCACTATCCAGGATGAAACATCCAAGATCCATAAGTACATCAAGGATAAGGCTCCGACAGCTGACGTGCTGAGTGAATGTCTCAGGCAGTGAAGAACAGAGGATGAGATGCTGGAAGAGGGACCATCATGGTAGGACAAGCCCTTAAACGGGATGTACCACCGGAACATAACTGAAGTGGCTGATCTCAACAAATCCTACCAATGGCTTGAAAGGGCTGGGCTGAAGGACAGCACAGAGGCACTCATCCTGGCCGCACAGGAGCAGGCCCTGAGCACCAGAGCCATAGAAGCCCTGATCTACCACACCAGACAGGACCCAAGGTGTAGACTGTGCAAAGAGGCCCCTGAGACAATCCAGCACATAACTGCAGGGTGTAAGATGCTGGCAGGCAAAGCATACATGGAACGCCATAACCAAGTGGCTGGCATAAAAAACAGGAACCTCTGCACAGAGTATGGACCGGAAACCTCAAGGTCAAAGTGGGAAACACCTCCCAAGGTGGTAGAGAACGCCAAGATCCTGTGGGACTTCCAGATACAGACAGACAGAATGGTAATGGCGAACCCACCAGACATTGTGGTGGTGGACAAAGAACAGAGGAAAGCCGTAGTGGTGGATGTGTCAATACCAAGCGATGGCAACATCAGGAAAAAGGAGAATGAGAAACCAGAGAAATACCAAGGGCTCAAAGAAGAACTGGAGAAGGCTTGGAAGGTGAAGGCCACAGTGGTGCCTGTGGTGATTGGAGCACTGGGGCAGTAACCCCCAAATTGGAGGAGTGGCTCAGTCCAGAAAAGTGCAGTCCTAGGAACAGCAAGGATACTGCGCAGAACCCTCAAGCTCCCTGGCCTCTGGTAGAGGACCCAAGCTTGGAAAGTGGAAGAGACCACCCGCGTAGGGTGAGAAGGAAGTATATATTATTATTACATTATTATATATATATATATAATATACCCTCCCAATGACCTCATACTCACTCTCTGGCTCGGCCCTGGCCACGCTCGTCTCAACTCCTGGTGGCCCGGCCCCGGCCACGTTCGTCTCAGCGCCTGGTGGTCCGGCTTCAGCTGCGTCCATCCCGGTCCCCCGTCTGGTCCCGTCTCCCCGATGGCCCTCGTCTCTGGTTCTGGCTCCAGCGTCACGTCCATCCCGGACTCGTCGCCCAGTCTTGTGGCCTCGCCCTCGGCACCTCGTGCCACTTGCGTGGCACTGCCTCCTTTGGCGTCATCCACCTCGACCCCTCAGCCTCCAGGATCGTCGCCCGCCTGGAGGACATCAGCGTTTGGGGGGGTTCCCGTGGACGCTGGCTCAGCTCGTGGGCACTGAGTGTGCCGCCCTGCCTCAGCGGTGGTTGAGCTGGATCTCGCCACGTCTCCAACCTCTATAAAAAGGAGCAGCGAGACGTCTCTGTTTATACGTGTATCCTGGACTTACTTTGTGGACATTCAGATTGGTTTTCCTTGGTTATTGGACTCGGGGTCGTTTTGTTTTGTATTGTCTAGTGGGGTTCCCCTGTCTGTCGTGTTTGGGCGTGAGTCTTGCTTTGAGGAGGGTTCTCATTGTGCCCTCCTCTTGTCCGCCCTCCGCCCACCCTGCTCGGGTGGTCATGTTTTCTTTTGGTCGTCTGGAATCCACCCTTGGGGGGGTACTATCACAGTTCGGTCTGGTTCTTGTCATGTCCCGGTTTTTATTTTGAAAGGACTTTGTTTCACCGCATGTTTTGCTCCAGCTTCCTGTGTTATTTTGAAGGACTTCCTGTTTTGTTCACGTCATAGCTGTTTTCCTGTCACCACCAGTTCTCATTAGACACACCTCACAACAATCAGTAATTCGCGTCTGTGTATATAGTCTCCACCTCACACACTCTCTAGTTGCCAGATTGTTTGCGTGAATTCACCATCATCCAGCATTTTGTTCTTGTCTGGACCTGTGTTTCTGATTTTGTTTTGCCTGCCGTTACCGAGCCTTGCCTGATCCTTGTCTGCATCGTCTGCTGAACCTGTCTGTTAAATACCCTGCCTGTTTTCTGACTACGATTCTGCCTCGTCCTGAACAGTACTGTTATCCATGCCAACACGTTTAACGAACCCTGTCTGTCCACGGAACTGACCCTGCCTGAACCCTTGGATTAAACATTTCTGCTTACCCGTGAATGACCCTGCCTGACTCTGACTCTGCATTTCTGGAACATACCGTTTTTGTAACATCCAAAGCTTATTTGTGCCATGCATGTGGGTCCGCCATCTATGACGTTCTGAAAGGTATGAGCCTAGTCTGTCCTCGCACGTGATTTACCAAATGCTACACCCATTAAAATAGTCTCGCTCTACTGTACACGAATTTTCCTGGCCAATAGCAGCTCTTCTCCTTCTTTACAAGGTATCGGCTCTTAGAGCCGATGCGTTCATGCACGTTAATCACAGTCCAGACTCCAGACGCTGCACCAGACAGCTTGAAACCTTTGCTCAAGTGGCTATGTGACTAACTATGCAAACGTTTCTATTATTTCTAGATTTGATTTAGAACTAACATGGAGAAGATCAGCGATTACCTCAGCAAGTATAAAAACCACACCTTTGTCACTGCTTTAACAACTGCAGAGTACATTGATTCACTGCAGAGCTTTGAAATACGAGACAGCGACATTTTCCTCGTGACTTACCCAAAGTCAGGTCAGTGAATATGAATTTCATCGTCTGAATTTCCAGTTTACAGTCCTGTACAAACTTTTAACTTTTGCTCCCAACAGGCACAATATGGACTCAGCAGATCATCATCTCCATCTGTGAGTTAGGTGGGGGTCTGAATAAATATCTCAACAACTCCCATCAGATGCCGTGGCTGGAGTACAAGGAGAGCCACGACGACTACTTTCTGCGTTCGTCTCCGAGGCTCTTTTCCTCCCATCTCAAGCCCGATCTCATGCCTCCAGGACTAAAGGACAAGAAGGCGAAGGTCTGTGTGGAAATACATTTTGTTATAAAATGTTCAAGACATGGTTCTTGCCCTCAGTCTCTTCAATATATTGCTAGAATTAATTGATTGGACCCATGTTATCGTGTAGGTCTGAGGATAAATGTTGTTTTCATTATTAGTGCAACATGAGAAGAACATCACTCATTTCTTTGTTCAAGCAGTGATTGTTGTTGCTTTGTCTTAGATCATCTACGTGATGCGTAATCCTAAGGACATCCTGGTCTCCTACTACCACTTCAGCACAACCTTTGCTGACCTGGAGACTCCAAAGAGCTTTGACTGGTGTTTTGAACAGTACATGAAAGGCAACGGTGAGATCCACTGGTTGAATGTTACATCAAGACCATAAAATAGTCCAGATACATTTTGGATATTAAAATATTGTTAGGAGCCTTGTGTTGTTTTTAGCAGGCTGATGTGAGTTGTGTGTTTACTTTAGAGCAGAGGTTCCTAACCTTTTTGACCTCAGGGCCCAAATTCTCCAGAACAAAGTGGCCCGGGGCCTATTAAAATATAAACACTTTTATTTCAGCTGAACCAAATCATAGTTTTTAACAAGTGTAATAAGCTAAAACTAGTGGCGGGAAGCTATATTGCGGTCCTGCGGCCCATTCGGCCCACAATCGCAGAACTGACTTTTTTTTGCGGCCCACTAGCTGCTGCTTGGCCCGAAGGATGGGCCGCGGCCCCGTGGTTAAGAATGACTGCTTTAGAGGACATCAAGAACAGACTGTTCTGTTAACACTGTCCAAGGTGAAACTGGTGATTGAAAATTTACAGTTTAACTGTTTATGTAGTGACCTTTACAGAAAGTTCTCTTCATTTTGTCCTACTACCACTTCAAGTTGGAAGTTGGAAATTATACACAAACATCCAACCAAGCGCTATACCATAATTTTAGAGCTGGAAGACAGAGAAAGCAATATTTTCATGAGCAAAGAAGCAGAGAGCTCGTCTCCAGGACAGAGTGTTCTTTTTAAACCTGGGTTCAACAGGGGTTGTTTTTTTATCATTCTGGCACCAGCCCAGTGTTGTTTTTAGGAGGCTGATGTAAAAATGTGTGTTTACTTTACTTTGTACAGAGTGTTCCCTTCATTTTGTCCAAAGTCAATTGTGCGCCACGTCCTTGTGACAATGATGATGATGTGTACCACTGGGCAGCTTTCAGAAAACCATATGATCAAGTGATATAAATACAGTACATGTGAAGAAATAAGAAATACAATTTCTAATTATGCAGTTCTAGCATCGTCCTGGTTTGACCACATCAGAGAATGGCATCTAGTGAAGGACCAGTACAACATCCTCTTCCTCACCTATGAAGACATGCTTCTGGTACAGTAACATGAGATTTGTGTGGGTTTTCATCTAAGTCACCTTTTGTTAGTTCACTGTTTGTCTTTCAGGACCTGAAGGCAGCTGTAACCAAGATCTGCAGCTTCTTAGGGAAGAACCTCAGTGAAGAAGCCATTGGACAAGTGGTCGAAAAATGCACCTTCAGGACGATGAAGAAAGATCCAAAAGCCAACTACGAGTTTTTACCAAAAGAATGGTTTAGTGGAAGCTTCATGCGTAAAGGTAGCATGATAAAAACAGCCACATGTGCTGAATTATACAACCAGACATCAGATTCAGCTTTTGTTTTGCTGTTACAGGTCAGATCGGTGACTGGAAGAACATGTTCTCTGCTGCTCAGAGTGAGAGAGTCGATAAAATGCTGCAGGAGAAACTTGGTGACTTGTCACTGAAGCTCATCTGGGAATAAACATCAGCCACAGCAACTTTAGGACTTTTAATGTGTTTTCTGCTAATATCTGGTGAAAATCACAAGAATGCACAAATAATTAAATGCTTTCTGAAGAAATTGTATTACTTCTGAATGAGGAGTTAATTTTTACACGTAAGAAGAAAACTAGAAAGAAATGGTTAGAGTGAAGTTAAAGAAACTGTCAGCATCCTCCGTCTACTTAATCTGGTTTTCACACTCCGCCACACAGCTGCAAACCTTTGCTCCAGACAATATCATATGCAAACGTTTCAATTATTTGTAGCTGTGATGTACAACTTATCGTATCCTTACCTTCTAACAGGCACAATATGGACTCATCATTTCAATCTGAGTGTTAGGACTCTGGCATCCATGCCTCCAGGGGGGGCTCCGCCTCTCGTTTTGTGTATAATGTGATTTCCTGTTGGTAATCAGTTCATTGTTGTCACCTGGTTGTACTTGTATTTATAGCCTTAGTTCACACGTTGATTTGTTGTTTCGTTAAAGTTGCTACGTGGGTGTATGCCAGTTGTGCCAGTCTCATGTTTGGCCTTCCTGTCTTAAGTCAAGGTTTGTCTAGTCTGTGTGTTGTGTTTTTTGTTATGTGTTCTTAGTTTTGGGTAGTGATGGGTAGATGAGGCGTCAGGATGCGTTTCGACACATTGCAAAACTGTTTTGATACTGTGCCGATACTGTGTCACTGAATACTAACACCTGCTGGACTTTAAAGGTCCATGCACACGCTTTTTTCATGCTACACAATGCTAAAGAATTGGACCTTGATGTCTCAGTAAGGTGTCTGTAACTTTTCATGCCAAAAAGTGCTGTAGATCGCCCACACGGCCAATCTGAAAATGTGTGGTTTAAGCTCTCGTTCACAACGCTCTATTTTCGGAGTGCGTTGCAAGCGAAGTTGCTCGCCACACCCCTTTGAGGAAGCGCATAGCCGTGATCCACCGCGGGAATCAAAAGTCACAGTCACTGAATCCATTGCAACAGCGACACTGGCTGACTCGTCCTCGTAGTGGAGTTCAACCATACTGTACGTTTGATCCAAAATCTGACTCTGAAGTCGAATGGGAGGAAGTTCAAGTGGTTACACTTCGACTGGCAATTTCACATTTAATTGAATTTATATAATACGCAACTTGATTAGCTGCTAAGGCTAATACTAATGGTTGCCAATAAGTAGCCTGAATTAATACAACAGTATATTCATATCAACATGACTACAGCTTGTTGGGAGCATGGCTCGATAAACTAATATAAACTAATTTTTACTCATTTTTGTTTATATCTTGCTCGTGCTGCTGCTGCTGTGTGAGAATAATTTTTCCATAATGGAGTCTTCAGCTACAGCTTATATTTTGCCGTATTTGGCTGTAATTAAGTGCCAATGTGGGAACGGTGAATGCCTACAGAGACATGGTGTGACAGCAACTGTTGCTGTCCAGATATTGCATGTGTTTATTACTTTTATTAATTAATTAATTTAAAATTTCGATAAATCTTACCTCAAGGCACCTGAACCAGTTGCCAAACCTATTGTCATGTATGGTTGATGATCCAGGACTGGAGCCAGTATAATTGAATGTGTATTCATTACAGAACCCATTTAATATACAGTATATCAGACAATTACACATGCATGGAATACATAGCAGATTAATGAAATGTAGCGCTTTAGGCTAGCGCTAGCCACTAACGCTGCGCTAGCATCGCGCTAGCGACTAACATGACGCTTGCAGCTACAATGTGAGCTGAGTGAATGACCTCAGTACCATATATCACACGATTCGAACAGGACGAATACTGGAGAGTCTTGGATTTATCTAAATTGCGTGGCAGCACCTTGCAAGTTGATGTTGGCATCAACTGTTCTAGCAATTAGCATTTTGTACACAGGAGGGAAGCTAAATTATAAACAAAGAAACTTTTGGAGTACATACATCCAATAAGTATCAAGCATGTACTTACATATGGGGAAGCAGCAAGTGGATCATGTTTTGTAGGAACGGCGTGCTTCTTCAATCTGAGTGACTTCTTTTTCTTTTGTCTTTTAAATGGTGGGTGGCAACCAACTGAAATGTGCATTAGCGCCACCTACTATGCTAGCGCGCACAGAGAGTGAATGAAACAAAATGTTTCAAGTACATTTAGGGGTCCAGGTTTGTCTGGGCTGGGCCGAAGCTGGTTCTGTGATTGGTCAAGCAAATGCAGACGTATCTAGTCCGCTAAATTTGAAACGATGCCTCTTGAACCGAATTGGATAAACTCTCAAAAATGTGAAATAAGTAGGGGGCGTACTTCTAGCACACCAGGAGTGTCTCTACGTGGCTCAGGGAGTCAAATAACGTACCAGAATGTCCAAAAAGTGAATTTTGCATGTGCAGGCACCTTTAACAAGCAAATCAGCTGACTGCAGAGCTAAGAGAAAGTAACTTACACTCATGGGTGTGGAAAACAAAACTTACAGGAAAACAGTGGCAGACATGTTAGAGTTCAGCACCGAGCGATGTATAATTCTTCAAACTTATTGGAGTGCAAATTCCTGATCTCTGGACAGACCGGTGATCAGTAGAGAGAGCTTCTGTCAGGCTTCGGCAGGTGTCGGATCCACATGCACAGTGTAGACGATAGGTATGGTTAACAGACAGCGTTTATTGTTCAAGTTTAGTCAGGCGATCCAGGTCATACACGTGAAACCTCCGGTCCAGAGAACAAAGGACAGGCCTTTAAGCAATATATGAAGAGAAAGGTGACCCAAGTGACAGCAGATAGCCTCTGTGCAGAGCTGTAGAAGGAGCGGACGGACGTGTTGAAGGACACCCTGCAGGGCCTAGAGAAGCTCCACTGCTTCCTGGATGCAGTGGAGAAGCTGGCGGTCAGATCTCTGCACGTGTTCACAGAGAACCAGGTGTTACACCTGCCCAGAGAGAAAAGCCTAGATGTCCAGCTCGTCATCGTAGCTGCTCGGCTCATCTGCCCTCTGCTCCTGGAGTTCAAACGAGACGCAGAAGCCTTCTTCCTCCCCAGACTTCAGAATGGGGAGGTCCTGTCGTATCAGCTGGACAAATACATACGAACGACTCAGATAATCTGTGACAGGTTTACTAAATGGTAAACTGAGCTCTACTGAACTGTCTTCACTGAATAAATCTCATCTGTCGTTGACAGTGGGTGTAACTTTGTGTTTTACAGCTCAAGCAGTAAGTTTTCCCTGAACCTATCTGAGAACACAGTCATAGACCTGGATGTGGATCTGTCTGAGGATGACACTCAAAGGATGCTTGATCACATTAATCAGCTTGATGAAATCAGGTAATGTACTGGGTCGTAACATTTTACTTTTCCTTCCAATCATAAACCTCTAAGAAACAATTAACCTCTCATTTTGCATGCATTGGTCAATACGTGTTATTAGTTTAAAGGGGATCAGGAAGTCAAAAGAAATCTTTGAATTCGCTGTATTTTAATTGTGTTGTCAATGCAAAAGATGAATAATTCTATTTTTGTTGACTAACGATGGCAAATAAGCACAAGAAAGGGTTGAGGTCAATTATGTTATTTATTTCAATAATGTTGCTTTCAAGAATTGAAACTAAAGCAACACGGGTTGAAGCAAATATCTTATGAAATCTCTGGTGTCATCTTTATTTTTACTTCCTGTTACCAGGATGAACCAGGCCTTCCGGATGGTGTTCTTGTTTCAGGATGAACCATGTTCTGGCTTCATCAAAGAGTTCAGTGAGCGACAGCCGAGGATGCTGCAGTTTCTCACAGAGCTGGAGGAGACAGCTGTCCAGCTGGACAGGATGTATAAAGGTGCAAAGATCTCCAGCGTGGCAGGCAGCTCAGTGGGGGCAGTCGGAGGAGTGCTTTCTATCATCGGTTTGGCCCTAATTCCTGTAACGGCTGGATTGGTTTGAGCGCTGACAATGACCGGACTCGGACTGGGAATCACTAGTAGAGTCAACAGCTTAGTTACCACTGCCACCGAGTGTGGAGTTAATTATACACAACAGAAAAAAGCAAGTGAAGTCTTTCAGAGCTTCATGGAGGACGTACAGACTCTCCAGGATTGTTTAGAGGAGACAGTGAAAAGGGACACAGATGAGATACATGTGGCTCTTGGAACAGGCAAATCGCTCATGAAACTAGGTGTTGTTGGAAAAGCTATTGATACTTTAATTGATGCTGGTAAAGCTGTGGCCCAGGAAGGTAAAGCTCTACGTAACGTCCCCAGAGTGCCCTCAGACATCCCAGACATCGGTCAGGCAGCACTCAAAGGGCCTCTTGCTCTCTCGAAGTCAGCAAGGGCTGGACTCTTTGTGGCCAATGCTCTTTTTCTTGGCATGGACATCTTCTTTATCTGTAAAGACAGCATCAGTCTGGCCAAAGGCACAGAGGGTGAAATGTTGCGTTTCATCAGAGCCAGAGGGCAGATTTGGAGCACAGAGATGGACTCATGGCAGAAGATCCATGACCTGCTGAGCGAAGGCCTCCTGAAATCAGAGAAAAACAAAGGTTTACTGGAGACACCATTTTATTCAGAGATGGGAGAGAAAGACATCAGAGCAGAGACAGAAGAGGGAACTGACAAAGAAAGTTCTGTCTATTGCAATAACACTCAGAATTTGCTGTCTGTGCTGTCTTCACCTAACTTTAACGTCATAAAAGAAAAACACATACAGAAGTTCTCAATAATTGTTCTAACACTGAATTTAACAAATTTAATCACTTTAAAATTATCCCTCATTACTTTTTAGTCTCATTCAGTTTGAACATTCTTACCAAAGTGTTTTGAAATTCTACTGTAAATATGATTGGTTCGTTTTATTAAATGTTTCAATGCTGAATAAATGCATAATAAAATTGAAATAATTACAAACCTAAGTACAGATGAAATAAATAAAGCTAAAATTTTAAGGGTTGAAAACGATGTGTAAGTCGTCATGTACAGTAAGAGTCCTAATGAAAGGCGTTATATTTAAAAAAGTCCAATGTTACCGACAGAAATTTTGATTGCAGTGTAGTAAATATGATGTTATAATAAACTGGAAAAGTCTAAAGTATTAATAAAATCTCAAACCCTAGCCACTAAAATTATAATTGCATGTTACAGGCCTCACAGATTCGCTAGCTCTTTCTTGGGTTGGCTGACTGACGGTAAGCGTATCGCGTCACTTCCGGTTACTGAGGTTTGCTGCCGCTGTGTGTGTACAGCGTTACTCTCCGCTCTTTTCTAAATATTATCGTTTTGTATCTGATAGCGACTGCTAAAAGTTGCAAAACAAGCTTGTAACACTCAAGCATCTTTTCCTTTCATTAAACGTCCTGCTAATTTACAGTGGCAGCGGTTCAAAGTGACTAGGGTTTTTACTGCAGTACCGACGCGTCGCCACAGCGCAGCGAGTGCGTCGCTGACTAAAGATTTTTAATCCTGCAGCCGGCTGGTAAAAATCAGGACGCTAGTCTCGTTTTAACCACCAGGTGGCGCAGCGTTGATTAGAAGCCTCCAAAGCACTACAGCGTAACTGAGGTCCGACTGTTCATTTCTACCTGTAACACACATATATTACACCAGACCTATTTTACTTTTAAGTTTTTACTATTAAGTATCTGTTGTGTGCTAAAACATGGGGAGTGTGAAGGGCAACAACTTGTTGATGGCTTAGTTATTTTCTGTTCACTGCAAAGTTATAATTGTTCTGTGTGGTTTAAAACAGGCAGCTCAGCTAGCGGCCGAAAATAAAAAAATAAAAGAAGGCATCATCGATCTGCAGGCCCGCGGCATGAGGGACAACCTGGTGTTCTCGGGGATTCCAGAACAGGCAGAGGAAAACACTGAAACCACAATTAAAAACTTCATTAAACAACAGATGAAGATTCCAGCGGAAGTTGTCGACAAAATGGCGTTCCACCGATCGCATAGACTTGGAGGAAGACGACCGGATGGCCAGCGCCCCCGACCCATCGTTGCCAAGTTTCATGACTTTAAGCAGAAGGAACTGGTTAAGAGCCGGGGCAGACAGCTGAAGGGAACCGACTACAGCGTCAACGACCAGTTCCCCAAGGAGATCCTCGACCGCCGCCGCCGACTGTTCCCCATCCGTAAGAGGTTCATGGCAGAAGGCTGCAGGGCTGTCATCAGCGTCGACAAACTGTACTTCAACGGAGAGCTCTACCGGGACCGGGAAGCAACTCCGTGGCTGTACTAGCAGGTGGTATGTAAAAACAATGGTTTAATGTATAAGGTTTGTTAAAAAAAATAATAGATGCAATGCAACTATGTGTTATAACTTTACATCCAGTATTCAAACTCGTTCTCTCGCAGATGTTTCATATAAATGTTTATTGTCATTCTAATGTCACTCACTCACTCACTTTGCAAAGCGCTCACCATACGTAATCACTCACTTTCCTTTCACTTTAATTTTCCTTCCCTTTACTCTTTTTACTTCACCTACTTTCACTCCACACTGTCTACATCCTTCTTTTCTCTATTCTTCTTCCACATAGTCAGCCAGCTATGTAGCCCTCCAGCAGCCACACACAAACATCTACTGCACAGGGGAAACACGTGCACATACATAGATAACACACAACTCAGAATACACAGGTACTTAAGGTTAGCCACACACCTAAAGTCTGCCACACTACATACACACAAGACTAGTGATCCACAGCAGTCAGGTAAGATATGACACCACTGAAGATTGTCACTTGGAATGTACGTGGAATCAATAAGAAGGAGAAACGATTTAAAATATTTAACCATTTGAAAACCCTACAAGCAGACATTGTTTTACTACAGGAAACTCATATTCCCAAAATTATAAATTACACTCTGGCATCAGCAGAGTTCCCACATGCTTACTTAGCCGGTTACAATTCTAAACAAAGAGGGGTCGCCATCCTGATAAATAAAAAGATTAACTTTACGCATAACGATACCATTGTAGATCCAGAAGGGAGATATATAATCATTAATATCTTGATAGGAAACATTGAATATTGCATAGCTAATGTGTATGGCCCTAATGCTGACGACCCCTCTTTCTTTCACAGCTTCTTCACATCACTGTCTGCTCACTCTGGTTCCAAACTTATAGTAGGAGGGGACTTTAATTTAGTATTTAACCCAGAGTTGGACAGGCTAAGCAAAGCTGTGAGCAACAGGAACTGGCAATCAGTACAGAC
Source organism: Betta splendens (assembly GCF_900634795.4). NCBI lineage: Eukaryota > Metazoa > Chordata > Actinopteri > Anabantiformes > Osphronemidae > Betta > Betta splendens. The sequence goes on from NC_040888.2 coordinate 11,768,576, forward strand.
CTTAAAACAGTACATGGATGATTTCGGTCTCTGTGACACATGGCGTTCTCTTCATCCTACATCCAGGGAATATACCTTTTTCTCACCAATTCACCACTCTCACTCCCGTATAGATTATATTTTAGTAAATAACTCAGTCTTGGTGTCTCTGACACCAATATTCACTCTATCACAATCAGTGATCATGCACCAATGTCCATTTCGTTGATTAAGACAGCCACACCATCAACCAGGAATTGGAGGTTTAATACATCCTTACTCTGTAAATACATCCTTACCAACTGTAATGATCAAGACTTCATCAGTTATATCAGGAGAGAATGGAAAACCTTTATAGAAATCAATATGTCATATCATAAATGTGGTAAATTTCTAGCTAACCAATTAAAAAATAATAAAGAGAAACAAATCATCCATTCAATAACTAATAAGGAAGGCAACATTACTCGTGATCCCCATGAAATAAATGATACCTTTAAAAACTTTTACCAAGAGTTATATACGTCCCAAATAGATCCACCCACCTCAGCCATAGAGGCTTTTCTGAATAAACTAGAACTGCCAAAGCTAAATGAAGAACAATCTACAACTCTAGACTCATTGTTATCTTTGGCAGAACTACATGAAGCTCTGCAGGAGATGCCCAATAAAAAAGCTCCAGGACCAGATGGATTCCCAACTGAATTTTATAAAGAGTTCTGGTCCATGCTGGCACCCAGCCTTTACAAAATGTTAGCTGAAATTAAACAACAACATTCATTACCCACAAATATGAATTCTGCCTTCATAAGCCTGCTCCAAAAACCAGGAAAAGACTCTACACTCCCATCGAGTTATAGACCAATTTCACTAATAAATGTAGATCTAAAAATAGTGTGTAAAGCACTTGCTAGAAGATTAGAAAAAATCACTCCATATATAATTCACTCTGATCAAACAGGCTTCATTAAAGGTAGACAGTCAACAAACAATATGAACAGACTAATTAATTTAATTGATTATGTCACCACCCATAAACTAGAGTCAGCCATCGTCTCCTTAGATGCAGAAAAAGCTTTCGATAGAGTAAACTGGAAGTTTCTTTTAGCCACTCTGCACAAATTCGGCATTGGGGAAACATTCATAGACTGGATCCAAATATTATACAACTCAGCAAACGCTGCAGTCAGAACAAACAACCAGATCTCACCAAGGTTTAATCTGCATAGAGGGACAAGACAGGGCTGCCCACTGTCCCCATCACTATTTGCAATATTTATTGAACCTCTAGCCGCAGCAATAAGACAGCATGAAGGAATTACTGGAATATCGACCAAATCAGTAAATCATAAAATAAGTTTATATGCTGACGATGTGTTACTGTTTCTCCTGGAGCCACAGACGTCTCTTCCTACAACTATCAGCCTCATAGATGAATTCTCAGGACTTTCAGAGTACTCTATTAACTGGACCAAATCTATAGTGCTACCACTAACCTTAAGGTGACTAACATCTCCTCTACCACACTCCATTCAGGGAACATTAAATACTTGGGCATTGAATTGTCGTCTAGGCTATCAGAGCTTATTGATCTAAACTACAATCCATTATTAAAACAAATAGAAGCTAACCTCAAAAGATGGCAGTCCTTACCCATTTCACTTATGGGAAGAATTGCCACCATAAAAATGATGATCCTGCCAAAAATTAATTACATATTTTCAATGATTCCAACTCAGCCAGCCCAGGCGTGGTTTAAGACATTAGACTCCTACATCTCACAGTTTTTGTGGAAAACCAAGCCACCACGAATTAGTTTAAAAACTCTTCAAAAATCCAGACGCTGCGGCGGCCTAGAACTACCTAACTTCCACCACTATTTTCTTGCCAATAGACTGAACCATGTCCACAAATGGATAAAACCCATGCCAGCAGACTCCTCCTGGATAGACATTGAACAAACATTTTGTGGAAATATTAAAGTTGCAGATCTGCCCTTTATCAGCACCAAAATCAAACATCATAGTTGTTACCAGAACATTAGCATAAAAGCATCTCTGCAAGCCTGGTGGGGGTTTCTTAAAATTAATGGGTCTTCGCTTACTCTTTGCCAAAACACACCTCTCTGGAACAATCCAGACATCATACAAAACAAAAAGGCAATACACTTTCCAACTTGGCATATCAAAGGGATAACACATCTGAAACATGTTTTCACAAGAGACAAATTTACCTCTTTTGAAGAACTAGTGTCTCACTATGAAATCACTAGTGCCAATTTCTTAGCATACCAACAACTAAAGTCAATACTTAATGCAAAAAGTAAGAATACTGCCATCCACATGCAACCACCACCAGTAATAGAGCGATTTATTGATATATCAGGGAAAAGGACAGTATCCAAAATCTATATCTTAATTTCCAATGTAGACCAGACAGTGAGCCTTCCGAAGCTGATCTCAATACCACCACTAATTACACGTTCTGGAATAACATATGTTCTAATTTATTCAGAATGACAAAAAAATACAAATTTACAACTAATACAATACAAAATTCTTCATAGAACTCACTATACAGGACAAAGGATGTTCCAAATGGGTCTCACAAACTCAAATATTTGCCCTCACTGTACAGATAACACAGCAGATAGATTCCTACATGCATTTTGGTCATGTTCACCTGTGCAGCAATTTTGGCAAAGAGTATGTGAACACCTGTCAACCCAGTTAAGCTGTCCAATCCCAGCAGCCCCTGCACTTTGTCTTCTAGGAGATCTAAGTGGGCTTGATCTAGAGACAAACTCATCACACACACTTCTTTCTGCCCTCTGTGTCGCAAAGAAAATCATCCTCGTGAACTGGAAAACTAAAAAAAAATTAAGCATTACTCAATACCTGAACAGCTTGTTAGATTATACCAACTTAGACACATTGTCTGCTTCATCAAATCAATGACCAAAACTATACTCTGATTGATTCCATTTCCAGGTAAGGATGCGTGGGGCTCGGGTGCTGCGTCATGTCTGGCACAGTGGTGGGGGGGTGACTAGTGGTTGGTGGTGCCTGCCTGCCTAAGGAACCGGGACAACGGGTTGGTGGACTCTGGGCTGGCCGCAAGGGTCCCCTGCGGCGGGGGTGTGGTGGCTGCTGAGACCGGCGGCCCTGTGCCGGGGTGGGACCATTTTGAGGGTTGGCGTTTGCCTGTCTCCGGGGAGCCGGAGGCGGGCCTCCCTGCCGGTGTGCGGGGGCGGACCTGGGGGTGGAGACCTGGGTGACCTGCGTCCGGGGGACTCCCTCTGGGGGTGCCTGCCTGTGCCCGGAGGGGTGTCTCTCCCCTGGGGTGCTGCCCTTGCTCGGGTGGGGCGCTGCCTGCCCTAGCGGTTCGACGCCCTCTGGTAACTGCTCGGGCCTGTTCCAGGGGGGGTTGGCGGACTACTCAGGCTAGAACCTTCATTGGGCCCTGGGCGGAGGCTGGCCCTCAATGCACAACTGCAGAGTATGTGTGTGGGTTTGAGTGTCACACTACACGGGGTGAGCATGGGCATACTTGAGCGAAAGAATGGGTAAGTGTGAAAGAAGGGTGAGGATGGCTCTGGCTGTGCTGCGTGTGGCGCCTGGACAGTAGTACTGCGGTCCCTGGGTCTCGGCTGTCCCTTCCTGGCTGGGGGTTGTGGGGGGTGGTGGGATAGGTAGCAGAGCCAGTCGGGAACCTGGCTCTGCGGACCCTGGTGCTCTGCTTCCCAACTACATTTCTCCGCATTCATCCACTTAGGTCTGCAAGGGGCGTCCTGCTGATGGAGGGACCGGGGCTACTGGGAAGTGGTTCCGTCCCTTCCTAGTGGGATGCTCTGCAGTTTTAATTGACGGAGCCTTCCCATTGATGGCTCTGTCTGCTGGACCCCCCGGAGAATTGGGTATCTCCCAAAGTTCCTCATACTTAGCTACATACACATACACTTAGGGCCGGGGGTGGGCTCTTTCACTGGGGCCTGGGGCTGAGGCCAGTTGTGGCCTCGGCCACTGGCCCTGATGGAGAGATCACCACCCAGTTTTAACTGCAAAAAGACATTTAGGGCGAGGGGGGGCACTGTCCGGGGGACACACCGTCAGCCAGCGGTTGTGCTCCTGGAGGTGTCACCCACCTTCAGTGCACTTTAGTTCCACACACTCACGTCCAAGCTGGGTTGCAGGGTTCTGGGGGACCTTTTTCTGCTGCCCACTGCCTCCCCCGGGTTGGGGGGGTTGGTCAGGGCTCGGGAGGAGCTGCGGTCCCTGCCTGGGGCCACATGGACGGCAGGCCGGAGACCTACCCTCCCCACGAATGTGATCAAGCGAATGGTGTGGGTGCGAGAATGTATCTGAGAGCGCATTGGTTCACGTATGATTGACTAGTTTGTTGTGAGAGAGTCTATGGTGCGTGTGAGTTGATGTGATGATGTGTGTTGCTCATATGGGTGGGTGTATGCGTCTGTGTTTGTGTGAGTTGGTATGCGTGTGGTGCGGTTGAAGTGTGGGGGGTCTGGTTTTTCGCCCGGGGTACGGTGATCGTCTGCCTGGGTGGTCTCTTTTCTGCTGACCCCACCAATTGCTGGCCTTGTGCTGCAGGCCGCTGTAGCGCCAGGGGATGAGGTCGGGCCGATGGGGTAGGCCCCGCTCCGCCCATGTGGGGGTGGTGGACTGGGGGCGGGCCCCACTCTGGGCGCGGGGGCATCTTCTGGCGGGCTCCCTACGGACCTTGGGTCCTCGGGCTCTACTCTTTCAGGCCGACCCTCCCGCCGGGGGGAGTGTTTGCCCCTGGTTCTCATGGGGCGGACAGCGTTGACCCCCGGTGGCCCACTCTGGCCTCGGGTGCTGTCTCTGTGGCTGCTGCAGCTCTGCCTGGGGGGCTCTGTGTGGGCGGCTTGGGTTGGAACACCTGCCCTCCTGGAACTGAAGGTGTGTGGGCTCCCTGGCTGCTGGGATTCCTTCCTCTGCTTGCTGGATGGGCGTAGTGGCGGAGCCCCTCACATCACCCTGGCTTCCACAAGTGGCATTGTTCATGCACCAACGTCTGCCTCACCCTTTGGGTGAATAATGTTAAGCTACAGCCTTACTAACCTTGTAGTGGGACACTTTCCAAATCCAACTGTAAGTATTACTGATACTTATCACTACCAATATGAATAATGTGTGAATATGGAATTTGTGGTGTTGTATGTCATGACTTTTATTAAGTAGTATGGGATATGTATAATAATGCACATATGTATGTATATTGTATGTATATGTTTGTATTAGTATGTGCACATACCTTAGCATTATTATTGGTATTAGTATTAATCTCCAAGGTAAACCACAGTACAAAAATTGTTTAGTTATGAATGTGTTAGCCTAAGGTACATCCATGCTTCTTATTTATTTTTTTTATTTATTTTTTTGCTCCGATTGTTTACTTAACAGATTTGCTTGGTTTCAGCAGCTGGTTGCACCCCTTACCCCCCCCCCACCCTCCCGCATACACACCCTAAAGCAGAAACCTAACCTGTCCACCAACACAGCAACATCACACACATTTTGGATTAGCTAAATAAACCATTAAATAAACCATAAATCAGGAAGAGTATATATATTCTATATATACTCTTCTTGTTAAAGCAAAGCTGTCCATCACAATGTGGCATTCAGCGTAATATATGCTGCTTGCTAAACTGCTGGACAGAACAAAAAAAATAAAAAAAATAAAAAATAAATAAAACAGGCAGCGCCACAGCAGCAACACGTTCTTGTTTTTATTCTCCTCAGCTTATTCGTGTCTTTAAATAGAAGGCGTCTCTTAAAAATATGTACACACCCACCGCTCTAACATCCGATACAACACATTGACTTCACATAATACCATGATTATGCGTCGCGGTTTAATTAATATAATTTGAATGCGCAAGTAGATCTACAGCGACGCATTACAGCAACATGTTTGTTCCTACGCGTTAACTCTGTGTCTGTAGAACTGCAGTTTGACTTGTTTTGACTGTGCGTGTCATTGTAACTGAGTGGCTGAGAGCACTTATTCGACCCGTGTACGTTTCAACATTTTCATTTCCCATCAAACTCTTACACAAACACGTGACGTGTTTCGGAGTCATGTGTCCAGACAGAGAGTGACCAATACACAAATGTATGGATGTGCAAATACAGGCTACGAGAGGAACGGGGAAATGGCGCACTAGATGTAGCGAGAATTTGTTTTGACTGTGCGTGTCATTGTAACTGAATGAGTGGCTGATGTGACTTATTCGGCCCGTGTACGTTTCAAAACTTTGATTTCACATCCGTCCATCTATCCTGAATTAAAGCACCGCATTACAAACCAATAAACCGAACAAAAATATTTTTAACAAAAACACACGGACTTGAATTTAAAGCTGTTTTTTTCGTTTAGAGAAAAACGAAAAACAAAAAACCTCTGCTTTTAATTTTTAATCGAAGCTCATCCGTGGACGGGTCGCGGGGCAGCAGTCGTAGCAGATAGCTCCAGACTGCCACTCAATGAAACACGAGATCCAATGATATGTGATGTGTTTCGTACTCAGATGACTTGGATCTGAGTTCGACCAAGCTTTTGCTTGTCTCATGTTTACTCACTGTCGCAAAGGCAAACTTCTCATCCCTCCCCTCCCCCGTAGAGGCGCATAGACATGCTAATGTGTTGCTACTACTCGATCAGCAGGTGAGAAATACTTCAGCTCCGGGACAAAGCTCCGTGGAAGACTGGGCAGCATCGGGCGGCGTGATCAGCTGCAGGTCTAAGACTCATTAATGCAGCAAGTAGTTTGTTCTACATGTTTACTCCGCAAAAATAAACGTATGTATTTATCGTAGCTTTCTGATCTAAGTTATTTGTAGCACTTCGACATTCGTCTAAAATATGCAGTGCATTTTAAAATGAAAATACTATTATTATTATTTATTACCTTTATTGTAAACACAGTATTAATTGCACAATTTGGACTGGCGAAGATTTGTGCTTCTTTCATAATAATCATGGATAATCAAGGAAGAAACTGCAGTTCATAGATGTTATTCAGGGACGGTTTGATAAAGATTCAGTGTGTTTTTCAACTGAACTGTCAGCCAAGGTACGTGCATTATCAAATGAATGCGCCTGTCAGCGGGGAAGACATCAACTCTATTCAGTCGCTCTTCAGTCACTGCTGCCGTCTCCTCCCCAGTTCACACACCTTAACACTAGTACTACTGGGTTTTCTAAATATACCAGTTCCTACTACAAGGTGTTCCTACGAAGTTAACCAGCTGTTTATTTCGTTATTACTCCTTTCACCTGTACCACATAAAGTCATTGCAGAGCTACAGCCATGTTCCTACGAAGTTAACCAGCTGTTTATTTCGTTATTCCCTCTTTCATGTCCGTGAATGAAAGTGGGCGTGGCCATCCACGTCCCAGAGCGGTGACACTGAGGGAAGGGTAAACACGCATCAACACGCAGGACAAAGATCTGCGTTTCTCTGCTGCTACAGCCTCGGCTGCGTTGGGTTGTTAGTGTCCCTTTCACCTGTACCATATGAAATGTGTTCCTACGAAGTTGCTCAGCTGCTTTCAGAATCAGAATCTTTTTTATTCCCTATGCAGGTTTGAACAGGGCAAACATTATTTTTATTTACAAAAAAAATTAATACGTTTACAGATTGACCGGTGATGCCGCACGGGTTGCTCTCAGTTAAAACAGCTGTTTGAAGCAGGGAAAAGCGAGTTAGCTGTCCTTGTCGATGCCTTGACAATGTTTTATCATCGGTTAGATCTCTGAGCCCCGACTTTTATGTCTTCTTTGGATTAAAAAACAAATGTTGAATGTTCTCAAATAATATAATATTGCCGCCCTCCGCGGCTCCCAGTGTTTGTTTTTTTTTCATTTAAAACGTGGGTGTTATTGGTGGCAGACCTCTGGTCTAGATCATCCTTATTCACTTTTTTAAATTGTAGTAGTGTAACCTTAGTTAGTATTCCTTTTTATTTTTTTTATTTTATGTTTGGGAAACGTGACATTTCAGCTACTGTGATTTTATTTGTCATCAACATTAGTTCCTACCTGTCCTTGTTGACGGGGGACAGGAAAAAGGTGACGCGCGTTGGGTAAGAGCGGCGTAAAGAAAAAAGTGTACATGTGCCGTACTGTGTTGCCGTGTGGTGCATTAAGAAGCATTCCACGTAAAGAAAATTGCCCGTACCAACAGCGAGAAATCAGGGTTACAGTAGCTTGTCTGCCAAAAATCGAACGCTGCACGCGGGAAGGCGCACCGTTCTGCTTCTTATTTTACGGTTTTAAACTGCCATAATTTGCCATAATTTACTTACGTTGATAACTTCATACTATAACGCGACCAGCGGTTCATGGTCTTGGCGATCCATGCACTAAGTAATACAACGTTGTCATCTCGTGATCACATGATGATGATGAGACGCTGTTTTTCCAATAATTAAAATAAAAAAAACTGCTTCCACTCAGACTCGAACCCCGGACAAAAAAAAAAACGTTGTGGCCATGCTCGTTAACCACTAGGCCACCCAAGACCTGATCATTGGTTGTTCTACATATATGACGTAAGCAACTACGATGTTTTAGGACCAAAGGTGGGAGTCAATCGCCACCTACAGGCCAGAAGGACGTAACACACTCCTACCGCAGTATCTACGCGGCAGATTTGAAACCCAAACACGGTGGGGGTAGACACTTTTACCGGCTGCCTCTGTACACTGTTATTTAAGTGTTTTCTCCGCTAGCGTAGCTCCTAGCTTACTTTCCTGCTATGGCTTCCCCCTCCTCTCTCCCTCTCGCTCTGTTCGGTGCTCGGTGTGTCTTATGTTTAGCTTATCCTCTGCCTCCTTTAGTGATGGTAATGGTATCTGTAATAGGTGTACGCTAGTTGCAGGGTTGGAGGCGAGGTTGTTAGACTTAGAGTCTCGGCTTCGCACTTTAGAAAACAGGCCAGCTAGCCAGGTCCCTTTAGCCGGTGCGGAGCCTCCTAGCTTAGCTGCTACCAGTCCCCCGGCAGGTCCCAGGCAGCTGGGTAACGACTGGGTCACGGCTCGTAAGAAACGTAGCTTTAGACAGGCGCCCACGGTTCACCACCAACCGCTTCACGTTTCAAACAGATTTTCCCCACTCAATGACACACCCGCTGAGAAACCCACTCTGATCATTGGTGACTTCATAGTCCGAAACGTGAAGTTAGAGAATCCAGCGGTCATAGTTAAGTGTTTGCCTGGGGCCAGAGCGGGCGACATTGAGTCTTATCTTAAGCTCCTGTCTAAGGATAAACGTAAGTACGCTAAGATCGTAATACACGCAGGAGCTAATGACGCCCGGTTACGCCAATTGGAAGTCACTAAAACTAACATTGAGTCGGTGTGTTCGTTCGCCAAAACAATGTCGGACTCCGTAGTTTTCTCTGGACCCCTCCCCAATGTGACCAGCGATGACATGTATAGCCGGCTGTCATGGCTCCACCGCTGGTTGTCTAGTAGCAAACAGTGTGGGCTTTGTGGCTAATTGGAGCACTTTTTGGGGAAAACCTGGGCTGATTAGAAGAGACGGCGTCCATCCCACGTTGAACGGAGCCTCTCTGTTCTCTAGTAACATGGCCATATTGCTTAGCCTCCCCACTCCGTGACAACTCAGAGTGGAGCCCAGGACGCAGAGTCGCAGTCTTACACGCCTCTCTGCACGTTCTCTACAGCCGCCACCCACTCTTAGTCTTAGTTATCGCATAGAGACTGTGTCTGCTTCTCGACCACCTAAACTATACAAGTCACAAACAAATCAAACAGGAGTGACCAGAATTTAATAAACATCAAAACAGCTCCTCTTATGGAACAAAGTAACAGTAAGCTAATAAAGTGGTTTATTAAATATCAGATCTCTCTCATCTAAATCCTTTTTAATAAATGACTTGATAAGTGACCATCACATAGATCTGTCTCACTGAAACCTGGCTGCAGCAGGATGAATATGTTACTTTAAATGAGTCGACTCCAATGAGTCACATCAACTATCATGTTCCAAGAAGTACAGGTAGAGGTGGAGGAGTAGCAGCAATTTATAAATCAGATTTATTAATTACTCCTAAACCTAAACATAGTTATAACTCATTTGAGAGCCTCACTCTGAGCCTTTCTAACCCAGACTCTAAAACTCAGAAGCCAGTTGTGTTTTGTATTGTTTACCGTCCTCCTGTTCCATATTCGGAGTTCTTAACTGAATTCTCTGAATTCTTATCTGACTTAGTTCTTAGCACAGATAAAGTCATTGTAGTGGGAGACTTTAACATTCATGTAGACGTTGACAGCAACTGTCTCAGCACTACTTTTAACTCCTTAATAGACACTATTGGTTTTACACAGCAGGTAAATGAACCCACTTATCGTTTTAACCACACCCTCGATCTTGTCCTGACATATGGGGTTGAAAATGATAATTTAATAGTTCTTCCCCAAAACCTTCTGTTATCTGACCATTTCTTATTAACTTTTGAATTTAGCACAACTGACACTATAACAGCTGGAAAGAAATGTTACTATAGCAGATGTTTATCTAACAACGCTGTTGCCAGATTCAAGCAGATGATTCCATCATCTTTTGCCTCAATGTCTTGTAGATACACAGAAAACAGTCACCTTAATCCTTATGAACAGATTGACTGTCTTGTAGATGATGCTGCAGTTTCTCTACGTACAATGTACACAGTGGCTCCTCTGAAGAAGAAGACAGTGAATCAGAGGAGGTTAGCTCCGTGGTATAACTCAGAGATCCGCAGCCAAAAGCAACGGACTAGACAACTAGAAAGACAGTGGCGTTCCAACAAAATAAATGTAAACTGCATTGCATGGAAGGACAGTCTAATGAAATATAAAAAAGCACTTTGTGCTGCTAGAAAAACATATTATTCCTCCCTAATTGAGGAAAACAAAAATAACCCCAGGTTTCTTTTCAGCACTGTAGCCAGGCTGACAAAGATTCAAAGCTGTATTGAGTCTACTATCCCCTTAAATCTCAGCAGCAATGACTTTATGAACTACTTTACTAATAAAATTATCATCATTAAAAAAAAACATTCAGCAGCGACTTCTTCCAAATGACAGAAAGCACTGTCTAGATCCATCAACTTTAAATTTATTAAATCCTCTGTCTTACCTAGACAGCTTCTTCCCCATAACTCATATGGAGTTAACCTCAATAATTAACTCTTCCAAGTCGTCCACTTGTCTTTTAGATCCAATCCCAACCAGATTACTCAAAGAAGTTCTACCTTTAATCAGCTCGTCCATATTAAATCAAATCAACCAATCTTTACAACTAGGCTATGTACCACAGGCTTTTAAGGTGGCTGTGGTCAAACCTCTATTGAAAAAAAACCCTTGACCCTGGACAACTAGCCAACTATATGCCCATTTCAAATTTACCCTTTATTTCCAAGATTCTGGAAAAAATCGTGGCTAAACAAGTATCTGACCACCTGAGTGGGAATAACCTGTACGAAGATTTTCAGTCAGGATTTAGAAAACATCATAGCACAGAAAAAGCTCTAGGTAGAGTCACTAATGATCTGCTATTAGCTTCGGACAATGGTCTAGTTTCTGTCCTTGTCCTGTTGGATCTTAGTGCTGCATTTGATACAATTAATCATAACATTCTATTACAGACACTAGAAGATAGAATCGGGATTAATGGAACAGCATTGGGATGGTTTACATCTTATTTGTTGAACAGATTCCAGTTTGTTCATGTTAGTGATGAATTCTCCACATGCACAAGGATTAGCTATGGAGTACCACAGGGTTCTGTGCTGGGTCCAGTTCTGTTTAGCCTATACATGTCTCCTCTAGGTGAGATTATTAGAAAGCATTCTATTAATTTTCATTTTTACGCAGGTGATACTCAGCTATATATGTCCTTGGAACCAAATGAAACAGATCAACTAGTCAAAATTCAGGGTTGTTTAAAAGACATCAAATCCTGGATGTCCCAAAACTTCCTTCAACTAAACTCAGATAAAACCGAGATTCTTTTTGTTGGGCCTAAAAATCTGAGAGAGACACTACTGAGTCAGATAGCCACCCTGGATGGCATAACATTAGCTTCAGATTCTACTGTGAGGAACCTTGGTGTCATCTTTGACCAGGATCTCTGTTTTACATCATACATTAAACAAATCTCCAGAACCGCCTACTTCCACCTTAGAAATAAATCAGAAGCATCCTCTCTCAGAGCGATGCAGAGAAACTGATCCATGCATTTGTTACCTCTAGGCTGGACTACTGTAACTCCTTTCTCATGGGATGTCCTAACAGCTCCTTAAAAAGCCTACAGCTTATTCAAAAGCTGCAGCCAGAGTTCTGACAGGACTTAGAAAGAGAGATCACATTTCTCCTACATTAGCTTCTCTGCACTGGCTGCCTGTAAAATGTAGGATAGAATTTAAAATTCTCCTACTCACCTACAAAGTACTCAATGATAAAGCTCCTTCTTATCTTAAAGACCTCATAGTTCCTTATGCTCCCAGCAGAACACTTCGTTCTCAGAGCGCTGGGCTACTTGTGGTTCCTAGAGTGTTTAAATGTAGAACAGGGGGCAGAGCTTTTAGCTCCAAGCTCCTCTCCTCTGGAACCAGCTCCCTCTTCAGGTTCGAGAAGCTGACACACTCTCCACCTTTAAGATTAGGCTTAAAACCTTCCTTTTTGATAAAGTTTATAGTTAGAGATGGTTCAGGTCACTGGCAGTTATTGTTAGTTACAGGAACCATCTCTTAGTTAAGCTGCAATAGACATAGACTGCTGGGGGACTTAATTTATACACTGAGCTCCTCTGTTTCCTTCTACCTCCTCTGCCCAATAACCTCCCATCATTGTCCCATGTTTAACTAACCTTGTCTCTTTCTCTCCAGTAGTTGTGCTTCTCTCTCTCTCTCTCTCTCTCTCTCTCTCTCTCTCTCTCTCTCTCTCTCTCTCTCTCTCTCTCTCTCTCTCTCTCCTCTCTCTCTCTCTCTCTCTCTCTCTCTCTCTCTCTCTCTCTCTCTCTCTCTTTCTCCCCCCCCCCCCCCCCACTCTCTCTCCCTCTCTGTCTTCACCTACAGGTATCATTGGACTCAAAGTTTGGTGTCTGTGATGGGCAGCTGCGGATCCAACCATCCGGCCTGCATCCAGTCCCTGGTCCTACCATCCTGCCTGTGCTCTGTTGTTGCTTGTTGTTGCTTGTTGCTGTTGCTGTGCTTTTCTCTCTCTCTATCCTCTCACCCCAACCGGTCGAGGCAGATGGCCGCCCACATCCAGTCTGGTTCTGCTGGAGGTTTCTTCCTCGTTAGAGAGGGAGTTTTTCCTCTCCACTGTTGCTGTCAAATTAAATGCTTGCTGTATGTGGGATTTTTTGGGTTTAGTTGTGACGTTTTAAACCTTACTTTGTAAAGTGCCTTGAAATAACTTTGTTGTGATTTGGCGCTATATAAATAAAATTTAATTGAATTGAATTGAATTGAACAGTACAACTGAGAACTGGCGTTTGACACTGGGTGTGTGTTTGTTGCAGTAATCCTGACAACACCTCCTGGGTACGTTCATTTCACTGCTTTAGAAGGGCTATGTGCTGTGACTATAGGCAGATCATATCCTACCAATCATTATACTGTATGTAGCATGCTTGACACCAAGTTGTAGAGTATGACTGTACATTCATAGCTGACTCATCAATAGTAAGGCTTAGGAAATTAGGCTGAGTGTGTATCACGTGTAAATAGAAAAATCAGCTGTTCTCTTTAAAAAAAACTACATACTGTCATAGATCCAGCATTTTGGTCATGTAGTTTCCGGTCTTATTTTGGTATTTCCTGTCTTGTTTCCTGTCTGCCTTAGTTCTTCTTTACTTACCTAGTCATGTGTCACCACTTTGTTTTATTGCTTTGCCAGATTGTTTGTTCATTCACCCGTCAACTCTCCAGCGTCATTGTCTAGTAAGTCTTTCTTGTGTACCGGTTCTAGTTCTTGTTTCCTGACCTTCCCTTGCCTTGCCTGCTCCCTCGATTCTGGTTCTTGACTCTGCCTAGTAGTGATGGGTAGATGAGGCGTCATGAAGCGTTTCAACACATTGCAAAACTGTATTGATACTGTGCCGATACCGTGTCACTGAATACTGACACCTGCTGGACTTTGAAACTCCCTACAGGCAGCTTAGTTGACAGACTCATCTGACACTGATTTGATGACTTAATATATAATCAACTCAATATTATAATTTAAGCCATTGTAAGGTATATAGTATTATTTCACTTTTACACATTTACATTTACATTTAAAATTGATATCTTTAGATACAGTCGATAAAGTGGAAATGTATCATAAAGTAAAAATCTAAGTGAACATGTTGTCAATGAGGATGTTTTTTTTTTTTTAAACAAATTTGGTCCCCCTGCCCACTGCAATGAGGAGATCATGCCAATGGTCATCTATAAACAACAAACTGGCATTTTAGTAACACCAATAAACAAATAATGCTGAATAACATGCCTGAAGTGGGTGTAGACAGCTGCTGTTCTGCCTGCAGTTTACTGACGCCCTCATTGCACATGGAGAAACTGCGGAACCAGAGTGATTTAAATCTGGGGTCTAGAAGTGTTGCTGGGGTCAACACACTGAGGTGGTTTTGTTTAAATAGGAAAGTTCTGTCGAACAAATGCGACATTTAACCTGCAAACGCTCATGAATTCCTTTCGGCGGATGCATCCCGACACCTGCGCTTCCTTATAAACACAGTCTAGCGCGTCAGACAGTGACTGATACAGGAACTGTATTGTTCACTTGCTTTCCCAACGCGATATGCGCACCGACACAGTGTTTCACCCTATGAGCTCCACGCATGCACCGATGCATCGGTGTTGCTGGACCCATCACTACTGCCTAGTGTGTATGACCTTAGCCTGGAGATTGACCCCCGTTGTTGCCTGATCCTTGTCTGTACTGCTGTACTGCTGCCTTCATCCCGGCCTATCTGTGTACCGACTTTTGCCCGCCTGACCACGAGCCTGAATAAACCCTCACCTACCAGACTTCATGCAAGCGATGCGTGTGGGTCCTTCACCTTAAACCGTGACACATACAGGATCTTGCTGTTCTTTTGTAAAGCTCTGTTCTACAGACAAATGTCCTTTCTTGGTTGCTGTGTGCAAATGTTAACACAACCTAAAGCAACACTGCTATCGTGTCTGTTTACTGCTGGCTGCTTTCTTAAATCAGAGTCCAGAATCCAACTTCATGCGGGAGCTGTGACTTTTTCCACGGTGCTCCTACAGCAACAAGCTCGTACTCAAACATTTCTCCCATTGAATGGTGGATTTCAGGCTTAACTGCAGAGTACATACTGTATCTGTGAGTTGAGTTGGGGTCTGAAGAACATCCCAACAACTCCCATCAGATGCTGTGACTTAGTTTTGCTGATGGTCAGTTGGAGGTGGTTCTGTCCACACCAGTCAACAAAGCTGTCCACCACTCCCTGCTACTCTGTGAGCCAGTGATGGTCCTCGTGCCCCTCCACACGTCCCTGATGTTGTTGTTCTAAAGTCTGTGTTCCAGTTTCCTCCTGTAAGCCTCCTTCCTCTCCTTGATTTTGACTGACAGCTCTCTCTGGACACTCCTAGTGGCCTCCTTGTCCCCTGACCTGAATGCTTTCTTCTTTTCATTCAGGGTGGCTTTGATGTCACGACTGACCCATGGCTTGTTGTTAAAAATGACCAACCAAGATGGCGCCTCAGTGTTTTGGTGCGCTCTACTTTGTTTTGTTTTATGTTTTAATTTGGTCTCCTGGCACAGTTTTGGAGGCTCTTTCTTCAGGGGTGAGCTCATGAACATCAGAGCCACAGCCCCTCTGAACTTCTTCCCAACATTTCTCGCTTCTACCGTGGATTTACTGGCTATTTTGACCCAGCAGGCACGTAAGAAGGCGAAGCGCTGCAGGAGAGGTGCGCTCAGGTGTGCTGGTGCGTCTCCCCTCCTATAGCGGGCCCCAAGGGTCATTAGAACAACCTGACATAAAATTGTAAGTACTTACTGTTTGAGGGTAGGGGGTGGAGTCTACTTGCACATTCATGAATATTCAGTCTTGTGCGCAGCCCAGGACAGAGTTGGCTTTCTGAACCAGCTTGTTTAGTCTCTTACCATCTCTGCCTGTCCTGCCCTCTGTCCAGGCTCTATTGAACAGAGTTTAAACAGCTAAGTTTATTGTCAGGGTGAACACCCAGGTATTTAAATGCGTCCACAGTATCAATGTCGGAGCCCTGGATGTTCACCTGTGTGTGTGGTGGAGGGGACCTTCAGAAGTCAGGCACTAACCTCTTTGTTTTGCTGGTGTTTAGGATCAGGTAGTTTTCCTGATGTGTACAGAGTAAGCAAAAAGGGGGAGAGAACCGTCCCCTGAGGTGCCCCTGTGCTGCAGATTACCACTTCAGACACAGTCACACAGCCTCAAACTGCATCTGTGAGGAAGTTGAAGGTCCAAGCAGCCAGATGTTGGTCCACGCCTGCCACCTCCAGCTTCCTCCTCAGCAGTGATGGCTGGATGTTGTTGATAGCACTGAAAAAGTAAAAAAAAAAACATGACTCTCTCAGTGCTTCCAGGAGACTACAGGTGAGACAAGACTTGATGCTGCAGGTAGATAATGGCATCATCCACCCAGGTGCCTGGTCAATAAGCAAACTAGAAGACCAGACAGAAAGTCCCCCAGAATATTGGTACTCTCTCCAGGCTAAGGCTCAGGTTGAATATAGAGAGGACCACCTCACAGAGCTGGTTAGCACACTTTCTGTTGCCTCCCTGGGGGGTTAGAAGTATATGCGTTTTTGATGTTTGCATAAAGAAGGTCCATGGTTTTATTGTCTCTTGTGTGGCAGTTAACGTACTGGGCGAAGTTGGTGAGGATGGTGGAGAGATTGTTTCCCCGAGGGGGAAAAATCAGGGCACGCAGGTGCTGTGTCTGCAGCCTGGACACTATGCTGGGCGGCGTCGGCCGACGGAGGGATGCAAGCGGTCACTCCCTCGGGAACAGCAACAGGATCGACAAGGCTACAGTACCGGTAAGGAGCAGGCTATCTCGAGGTAAGACGATCAGGTCGGTATCACTAGTCCTTTCCAAGTGACAGTACCATTCAGGAGCAGACAGGAATCGGAGGTCAGAAACACGAAACGGGATCACGAGACGCGTAGGCAGGATGGTGAAACTCTGGAAGGTGATGACTGGCATACAACGATCTGGCGACGGGCTATGGGAACTGGTGGTGGTTAAATACACAGGTGAACTAATGAAGTGCAGGTGTGGCTAATGACCGGTGGAAACGGGGACAGCTGTGACATACGGTAAACGGGAAGTGAAGCTAGAACAGAGACCGGGAGTGCTACCAAAATAAAACAGGAAATGGAAACTGGAACAAAAACATGACATGGCTGAAAAAACTAAGTCCTTACAAAGATAACAGCAGAACTGGAACAGGATCGTTACAGCACCCCCCAGGGCGCCTACCACGGCCCCCACGGAAGCCCCCCGCCCCAACCAGCGCGGGTGGAGGGTGGTCACAGGGGGAGGGACCGAATCCCTCCCCCCCAAGGCACACAAGCAGGGTGGGCGGATGGAGGACTGGAGGAGGGTCTAAACCGTCCATAGAGTCAAAGAGTCCATAATAAGTCCATGAAAACGGAAACAGAGAGTCCCTCTGCGTTAGACCCCAATGGCCCTATGGGGCCCAGAAACCCCCTCTTCTGGAGGGTGGTAGCAGGGGAGTCCGCCACGACGGCTGGCAGGGTCCGGGAGGGCAGAGCCGAGTCCAGCCCCCTTCCGACGGAGATGCTCTGGGGATCCCAGGATCGCGGCGGATGACGACGGCAGAGGCCGCGCCATCGTCGTGGCAGGAGGGGACGAGCGGCCATGACGACAGCGGAGCTGAGGTGGACGGGGCCGCAGGAGGCAGCGCCACCCAAACGGCAGGAGGTGCCGAGGGCGAGGCCACCAGTCCGCTGGCCGAGGCAAGAGCCGATGTGGAACCAGCGATGAAGACAGATGTGGGGCCAGAGCCGGGACCAGAGACGAGGACAGATGTGGGGCCAGAGCCGGGACCAGAGACGAGGACAGACGTGGAGGCGGGGCCGCAACCAGAGACGAAGACAGACGTGGAGACGGGGCCGGAACCAGAGATGAAGACAGACGTGGAGACGTGGCCGCAGCCGGACCACCAGGAACCGATGCAGATGCGGCAGGCGCCGAGCCACCAGGAACCGATGCAGATGCGGCAGGCGTCGAGCCACCAGGAACCGATGCAGATGCGGCAGGCGCCGAGCCACCAGGAACCGATGCAGATGCGGCAGGCACCAAGCCACCAGGAACCGATGCAGATGCGGCAGGCGCCGAGCCACCAGGAACCGAAGCAGATGCGGCAGGAGCCGAGCCACCAGGAACCGAAGCAGATGCGGCAGGCGCCGAGCCACCAGGAACCGAGACGAGCGTAGCAGGCGCCGATGGATCTCCACAGGAGGTCGGCGGGAACTGCGGCAGGAACTGCAGCTGGCGCGACCTCCTCCTGGAGATCGACGGGGACTGTGGCAGGCGCGACCTCCTCCTGGAGGTCGTCGGGAACCGCAGCGGCAGGAACTGCGACAGGCTTGACCTCCTCCTGGAGGTCGGCGGGGACTGCGGCAGAAACTCCAGCTGGCACGACCTCCTCCTGGAGGTCGGCGGGGACTGCGGCAGAAACTCCAGCTGGCGCGACCTCCTCCTGGAGGTCGGCGGGGACTGCGGCAGAAACGCCAGCAGGCGCGACCTACCCCTGGAGGTCGGCGGGGACTGCAGCAGAAACTCCAGCTGGCGCGACCTCCTCCTGGAGGTCGGCGGGGACTGTGGCAGAAACTCCAGCAGGCGCGACGTCCCCCTGGAGGTCGGCGGGGACTGCGGCAGGCGTGACCTCCTCCTGGAGGTTGGCGGGACTCGCAGCAGGGGCTGCAGTGGGGACGGCCCCTCCAAGGCTGACAGGAACTAGAACGGCGTCCGCCGTGGAGCCGACAGGAACACCGTCCTCACAGGGGCCAACAGGAACAGGAACTAGAACGGCATCCTCACAGGGGCCGACAGGAACAGGAACTAGAACGGCATCCTCACAGGAGCCGACAGGAACTAGAACGGCATCCTCACAGGGGCCGACAGGAACTAGAACGGCATCCTCACAGGGGCCGACAGGAACAGGAACTAGAACGGCATCCTCACAGGAGCCGACAGGGATGGGAACTGGAACGACCTCTACAGGGCCGACGGGAACTCGAACTGGAACGGCGTCCTTACCGGAGCCGATGGGAACAGGAACTGGAACGGCGCCCTTACCGGAGCCGACGGGAACAGGAACTGGAACAACCTCTACCGGGCCGACGGGAACTAGAACGGACTTCTCACTGGAGCCGGCAGCGCTGCTCTCGGACTCCTCACTGGAGCCGGCAGCGCTGCTCTCGGACTCCTCACTGGAGCCGGCAGCGCTGCTCTCGGACTCCTCACTGGAGCCGGCAGGGATTGGGACAGCGTCCTCTCTGGAGCCGGCATGGCTGCTTGCAGCTGCCGAGCTCGACGGAGTAGACGTCGGGCCTGACTGGGTATGAATAACACTTGTCTGACGGGTGGTGCCCCCCTGGCTGGGACAAGGCCTGAGCCTCGCGTGACTCGACTGAACTGGAACCTGAGCGTGACTCGACTGGACTGGAACCTGAGCGTGACTCGACTGGACTGGAACCTGAGCGTGACTCGACTGGACTGGAACCTGAGCGTGACTCGACTGGACTGGAACCTGAGCGTGACTCGACTGGACTGGAACCTGAGCATGACAAGGCTGGACTGGAACTTGAGCGTGACAAGGCTGGACTGGAACCTGAGCGTGACAAGGCTGGACTGGAACCTGAGCGTGACAAGGCTGGACTGGAACCTGAGCATGACAAGGCTGGACTGGAACCTGAGCGTGACAAGGCTGGACTGGAACCTGAACGGAGCACGGCTGAACTGGGGCTGGAGCCTGAGCAGGGCACAGCTCAACTGGGGCTGGAGCCTGAGATGACTGACCTGACTGAGACGTAGGACCTGGTGTGGCTGCTGGCTGCAGGCCTGGGAGTTGCAGGGCCTCACGCAGGGCAGGTTCCCTCAGGATGAGTGCAGCTGCCTTCTCAAATAGTCGTTCCCTTGTGCCCTGGTCTGCTGCCGAATCAGCCGTGTCCATCAGGTGGGCGAAGAGGAACGCAACCGGAGGAAAGCAGTGGAGGTGGACCCGCTGGGCGACGCTGTCTGGGATGCCTGCTATCGACATGACACAGTCAGTAGGGGAACCAAAAGAATCCTCTGCCGGGCAAGAGAGCTGCTTGGTCACCACGACCGAGGTCTCGGGACTGGGGGCTCTGGAACCGCGCCCTCGCTGACGTCGTCCGGAGCGCCTGTGACTGTCCGTCGTTTGAGGCGCTGGGCGCGGCGTGGGCTGGATCTCTGTAACGGGGTCCGCGTGGTGAACCGAGACTGCGGCGTCTAGTGCTTGGGCCGGAGCCGTCGGAGCGGCAGCAGGAACAGAGACGTGAGCCGCCGGAGCGGTGACAGGAGTGGAGACATTAACCGCCGGAGCGGCGACAGGAACAGGAACATGAGCCGCCGGAGCGGTGACAGGAACGAGAACCGCCGGAGTGGCGACAGGAACGGGAACCGCCGGAGCGGCGACCGGAACGGGAACCGCTGGAGGAACGGCGGTGGGAGCAGCTGCGGCAGCACAGGCGGACGATGCGCACAGAGCGCGTGCCAAACCCCTCTTCATCCGCCGGAGTTGGTTATAGAACACCTGCACCCCGGGATACTCAAGCCACCACCATTCGAGACATCAGACAGAGGGTAAAATTTAAGGATTTAATGCAGAGCTCTTTATAACCGACGGTCCAGGTCACACACAATGTATCTCAGGTTGCAGTACAAAGGGAGCAGGCAGAATCAGGTCCAAGGACAGGCAAGGGTTCGGCAACAGGATCGACAAGGCTACAGTACCGGTAAGGAGCAGGCTATCTCGAGGTCAGACGATCAGGTCGGTATCACTAGTCCTTTCCAAGCAACAGTACCATTCAGGAGCAGACAGGAATCGGAGGTCAGAAAAACGAAACGGGATCACGAGACGAGTAGGCAGGATGGTGAAACGCTGGAAGGTGATGACTGGCATACAACGATCTGGCGACGGGCTATGGGAACTATAGGAACCAAAACATGACATGGCTGACAAAACTAAGTCCTTACAAAAATAACAGCAGAACTGGAACAGGACCGTGACACACAGTATCTAACATACCATTTAAACCACATCTGTGCTGTCTGTATTCTCATCCATAGCGAGGGAATAATACTCAGCATTTTGGAGTATCTCAATTATATCTGCCTCATCAAATTTATCATTACCCAGCTCCTGCAAAATGGACACCATAACCTCCTTAAACGCCTCCTTATCATGGATATATATCACATGATGAGCCAGGATCCATGATTGTCTAAGTGAGGCACTGGCCACCTTTTCCTGCACTTGTTAAGTTTTAATACTGTATTATACTGCTTAATAATTTAATTAAATCCTGTGAAGTGACAATATTAGAATTTATTGTAAAATATTACTGTTAAATATTGTAAAACTGGTAATGGTAATATTTCATTGTTTTTCATATGTGCAAGAATGAATTTCTCATTCAGAAGTAATAAAATTCATTCAGAAAACAATTTATTTTATTTATTTAATTATTCCCAGATGAGCTTCAGTGATAGGTCACCAAGTTTCTGCTGCAGTATTTGATCAACCCACTCACTCTGAGCAGCAGAGAGCATGTTCTTCCAGTCACCAATCTGACCTGCAAAAGCAAAGCAAAAGATGAATCTGATGTCTGGTTGTACAGTATAATTCAGCCCGTTTTTGTTTTCTGCTACCTTTACGCATAAAATCACCACTCATCTTCTCTTGTGGCAGAAACTTGTAGTTGGCTTTTGGATCTTTCTTCATTGTCTTGAAGGTGCATTTTTCTACGACTTGCTCAATGGCTTCTTCACTGAGGTTCTTCCCCAAGAAGCCGCAGATCTTGGTTACAGCTGCCTTCAGGTCCTAAAAGAAAACACAGTACATGAATGTAACAGATACACAAATTGGTTTGTGGTTTGATATAAGCCCCAAACATACCAAGATCATGTCCTCATATGTCAGGAAGAGGATGTTGTACTGGTCTTTCTTTGAATGCCAGTCCTTGACGTGATCGAACCAGGAAGATCCTGCAACTGTATAAAGAAAGCAGGACTACATTTCAGAACACAAAGTAGAGACCAAAAACAGGTTTACAACATGTGACGATTGACAAAACACAGAACAGAACAAACCTTAACAAGTTTGCATCTGCAAACTGTGACAACTGTGTGACAACCTTGATGACAAAAGCTGAACTGAAACTAGGAACTTAAATACTTGTAAACAGGTGAAACACAACCCTAACTGCACACAGAACTAAAACCGGAAGCCACATGACATCAGGACAAGGCAAAGCAAAGCTCCTCCAGCAGGCCAGAGGGCCAAATCACAACAGACAGGTTCAGCCAGACATTCCCAACAGACCTTCACAATAGTGTCCAAAACATATGGCCGAGTTCATGTGACATGACTACAAAGTCTATCATCGACCTCCGGACTAGGGTGTCCTGGTGCCATGTGCACTGATGGACACCCTTATGTTCAAAAATGGTGTTAGTTATGGCCACACCACTTGAGTTCAGATCAGGGATGCTGTTCCTCCCAATCATGCCTCTCCAGGTGTCACTGTCATTGCCCTACCGTTTGGCCCGTAGGCACAAACGACAATGAGTGACCTATTCCCCACTCAAAGGCGCTGAGCTGGGGAGCTAAGAGAATGCCCGCCGCCTCTCACCGTGTGAACCTCCAGAGTAGATCCAGTTCAGCAACTTCCTGATGCTGTGTGTCAGACTCGGGCAGACGGCGGACCCACATGCACGGCACAGAAGCGCGATGATGATTAGACACGGGTTTATTCGACAAGGCAAGGTCAGACGGTCCAGGTCATACACAAAAGGGTTCAGTGAAGTAGTAACAAGGGAGCAGGCAATCTCGAGTCCGGTATACAAGCAGGGTTCGTTACACAGGTGGTCACGGCAAAAGTACAGGCAGGGATAAGGCAAAACTCACGGTCAGTAGTTAGTCCAGGTTCTCTTACAGGTGGCGGTACAACCGAGGATCAGGCAGGGTACACGGTTCAAAGCAAAACAGGAACAAAACACGAGGGTCACGGAACACAAAACACTAGAACAAGGAAACTCAGGAAACTAACGAACTCAAGGAACTCATGAAACTCGACAATCTGGCAGGGAACTAAGGACACAGGTGGTGGTTAAATACACAGTGACTTGATGACTAATAGAGTGCAGGTGTGGGTAATGACCAGGTGAAGCAGGGACAGCTGTGACAGGACATGAACCAGAAGTGAAGCTTGAGCAGACACAGAAACCAGGAGACTACCAAAATAAAACAGGAAACAACTAGAACACAAAACCAGATCATGACAGTCCCCCTCCCCCCCATGGCGCCTTCCACGGCGCCCACGGAAGCCCCCCCCCCCAAACCAGGGCGGGCGGAGGGTGGTCCCAGGAGGAGGGACCGAATCCCTATCCCTCAAGGCAATTGAGCAGGGTGGGTGAAGGGAGGACCGGGGGAGGGCCAAAACAAGAGTCCACACGACAAAACCCAAGTCCATGAACGGGAAAAACATGAAGTCCAGGGATTCCCTCACGGGGGGTGAAGGCGTGGCGAGATCCTGCTCAGCCGCCGCTGAGCCAGGGTGGCACTCTTAGTGCCCTTGGGCTGGGCCGACGTCCCCGGGGACCACCCCGAACGGCGATGTCCTCCAGGCGGACGCTGATCCGAGGGGCTGAGGAGTCGAGGCGGACGTCGCCGCAGGAGGCAGCGCCATCCAGGCAGCAGGAGGTGCCGAGGGCGAGGCCACCAGTCCGGCAGCCGAGACAAGGACGAGGCAGGAACCAGCGGCGTCCTCCTTGGACCACCGCGACGAGAAACAGATGCAGATGCGGCCGGAGCCGGGCCGCCAGGAACCGATGCAGGTGCGGCCGGAGCCGGGCCGCCAGGAACCGATGCAGGTGCGGCCTTCTCCTGGACGTCGCCAGGAACCGATGCAGGTGCGGCCTTCTCCTGGACGTCGCCAGGAACCGATGCAGGTGCGGCCTTCTCCTGGACGTCGCCAGGAACCGATGCAGGTGCGGCCTTCTCCTGGACGTCGCCAGTAACCGATGCAGGTGCGGCCTTCTCCTGGACGTCGCCAGTAACCGCGACGGGGGCGACCTCCTCCTGGACGTCGCCAGTAACCGCGACGGGGGCGACCTCCTCCTGGACGTCGCCAGTAACCGCGACGGGGGCGACCTCCTCCTGGACGTCGCCAGTAACCGCGACGGGGGCGACCTCCTCCTGGAGGTCGGCAGTAACCGCGACGGGGGCGACCTCCTCCTGGAGGTCGGCAGTAACCGCGACGGGGGCGACCTCCTCCTGGAGGTCGGCAGTAACCGCGACGGGGGCGACCTCCTCCTGGAGGTCGGCAGTAACCGCGACGGGGGCGACCTCCTCCTGGAGGTCGGCAGTAACCGCGACGGGGGCGACCTCCTCCTGGAGGTCGGCAGTAACCGCGACGGGGGCGACCTCCTCCTCGAGGTCGGCAGTAACCGCGACGGGGGCGACCTCCTCCTCGAGGTCGGCAGTAACCGCGACGGGGGCGACCTCCTCCTCGAGGTCGGCAGTAACCGCGACGGGGGCGACCTCCTCCTCGAGGTGCGCAGTAACCGCGACGGGGGCGACCTCCTCCTCGAGGTGCGCAGTAACCGCGACGGGGGCGACCTCCTCCTCGAGGTGCGCAGTAACCGCGACGGGGGCGACCTCCTCCTCGAGGTGCGCAGTAACCGCGACGGGGGCGACCTCCTCCTCGAGGTGCGCAGTAACCGCGGCTGGCGCGACCTCCTCCTCGAGGCCTGATTGGGTGGGGCTAACACTCGACAGACGGACGGTGCCCTCTGGCTGGAACAAGGCCTGAGCGTGACCCGACTGAACTGGGGACTGGGACGTGGCTCGGCTGGACTGGAGACTGGGACGTGGCTCGGCTGGACTGGAGACTGGGACGTGGCTCGGCTGGACTGGAGACTGGGCAGCGCGCGGCTTGACTGGAGACTGGGCAGCGCGCGGCTGGACTGGAGACTGGGCAGCGCGCGGCTGGACTGGAGACTGGGCAGCGCGCGGCTGGACTGGAGACTGGGCAGCGCGCGGCTGGACTGGAGACTGGACAGCGCGCGGCTGGACTGGAGACTGGACAGCGCGCGGCTGGACTGGAGACTGGACAGCGCGCGGCTGGACTGGAGACTGAACAGCGCGCGGCTGGACCGGAGACTGAACAGCGCGCGGCTGGACCGGAGACTGAACAGCGCGCGGCTGGACCGGAGACTGAACAGCGCGCGGCTGGGCTGGAGACTGAACAGCGCGCGGCTGGGCTGGAGACGGGGGACCGCATGAGTGCAGGAAGTCCTCCCAGTGGAACAAACATGGAGCTGGGCAGGTTGGTGCAGACACGACGGTCCGACGGGGCTGGGGGAAGGAAACCGAAACCATCGGCGGTGCGACCGGCGCTGGCGTGGTGCGGATCGCGTCGCTTAGCTCATCGAACCTTGCGCACAATTGTTCATAGAGGCGACAAACACTGGAGCGCTCTAACACGCTGTCCTCGTCCTCCAAAGTCAATATCGCCACCTCCACGGCGCTGCGCTGGTTTTCCGGGTTACGCGCTCGTCGGTAATCCTCCGCGAAGATTTTAAAATAAGTCTGTAGATCGCTAGGTAGCTCGGCGCAGGTGAACTCCATACTCCCTCGGGTGAATAATTCTCGCCGTTAAAAAAAAAAAAAAAAGAAGCAAGGAAAAACAGTCACTGACCTGACCGGAGGCTGAGTGCTGGCTGGGTCCAAGTTTGGCCAGATTGTTCTGTCAGACTCGGGCAGGCGGCGGACCCACATGCACGGCACAGAAGCGCGATGATGATTAGACACGGGTTTATTCGACAAGGCAAGGTCAGACGGTCCAGGTCATACACAAAAGGGTTCAGTGAAGTAGTAACAAGGGAGCAGGCAATCTCGAGTCCGGTATACAAGCAGGGTTCGTTACACAGGTGGTCACGGCAAAAGTACAGGCAGGGATAAGGCAAAACTCACGGTCAGTAGTTAGTCCAGGTTCTCTTACAGGTGGCGGTACAACCGAGGATCAGGCAGGGTACACGGTTCAAAGCAAAACAGGAACAAAACACGAGGGTCACGGAACACGAAAGACTAGAACAAGGAAACTCAGGAAACTAACGAACTCAAGGAACTCATGAAACTCGACAATCTGGCAGGGAACTAAGGACACAGGTGGTGGTTAAATACACAGTGACTTGATGACTAATAGAGTGCAGGTGTGGGTAATGACCAGGTGAAGCAGGGACAGCTGTGACAAGACATGAACCGGAAGTGAAGCTTGAGCAGACACAGAAACCAGGAGACTACCAAAATAAAACAGGAAACAACTAGAACACAAAACCAGATCATGACACTGTGAAAGTTTATCGGACTCAAAGTTCAAATGGCAATGATTTTGTCAATTGGCATTGACAAAATGGCAAGATGCAATTTCTTTGCTCAATTTGAAAAATCATTTTGCATTTTGCAATTTTGTGTTCATTTAATACCAAATTTCATTACTAAGTTTAAATAAAAACTTGATCAATTGTATTTCATTTATGACTACGGTTTTATATTAAATTTACCAGAATTAACATTACAGAATTTTTGTGGCTGCTCTGTTTCTTCCCAGACGACTTCAGGGACAGATGATCAAGTTTCATTTGTCTTTTACTCAGAACATGGTCTTCCAGGCACAGATCTGACGCTTGTCAGTCACATTTTCCAGAAGATTAAATTAGGGAGATCCTACAGCAGTAAAATACTTTGTTCGATGTTGTTCAACGGCCAGAAAAATAATCAGTACAAATAAAGACCAACATAAAGAATAGATTATTAAGCATTTTGAAGTAAATCTAAGAAAAGCTAAGACTTTAATGTTGCTAGATCTTAAGCACATTTAAGGAAATTTCCCAATTGAAGATTTGTATAAAAATGATCATTTTTTAACAGTACTAGGTTTTAATCTACTGTACTCCTCTTGTGGCTACGCCTTCATGCACTCCTTGACATAATAAACCAGTCTGCTAAAAGAAGCTCCACACACAATGTGATTTAATGAGGCCTCGTTCAGAATGGTTTTTCTCATTTCACACATAATAGAGACATCACTCAGTGACTCTTAAAGCTGTTTTCTTTGTTGTGAGGTTCATTCAAACCTGTTGGTTAATAGAGAGTAAACAATCATTACTGAGAGGCTTTTATTCTATAAACTAAACATTTAAACTATAACATCCTTACATCATGAATGTTTCACTTCTTGTTAAGCTTCAGGGAACTAGTCAAAACAAAAATATAATGTCCAGGAGGTGGTCATCCAGCGGTTGTGCTCCAAATCCCCCCTCACTTTTAACCCTATGAACCCCAAAGTCTATTTTCTTTCATTCGTTAGAGCCCTGCGGGGCTCTACTGGGGTCAATAGAGTGTTATAGTGCACTCTAGTTTCAACACTCACATTCAAGCTGGTCTTGGTGGCCCTGGGGTGCCGTTCTTGCTGTCCCATGCTTCTCTCTAGTTGGGGGAGGGCAGCGACGACTCTAGAGGTGCTGCAGCGTACCCTCCCCATGAATAAGAACAAGTGAATGGTGTGGGCATAAGCATGTACTGTACTGTACGTGAGAGTGCATGGGTTCATGTATGACTGGGTCACACATCTTTACCTTAGCTGTAAGAACTGCTGTCATTTAATGTTTTCTCTTTTAATGATGTTTGATTATGATGGTTGTGTTGTAATATGTGTAAGTATTATTTTATTATGTGTAATTACATAAGCATATGTGTGTTTATGTACTAGAATATGTACTTTATCTATTAATATTATGATTGTTTCAATATAATTATTACCATTGATTACCTAATAATGTTTTAATCATTACACTGATATGTGCCTTTATTTATGTTTATTTATGCAATATGTTGATTTTCTGTTATTAATTTAAATAATAAAAACGTTTGCATATGGTATTGTATAGAGCAAAGGTTTGTTATGTATAAACCTCCATCTGAAAACCTGTCTCCCACTGCCACCAACAGGAAACACTTAGAATAATTTAGGAGACAGAATGAAAAACAAAGAAATAATCTAGAAAAAAAATAACCCAAAAGATTCCAGACTCAGAAGTTTTAAAGAGAAAAGAAATAATATTTGTGGACTGTATTTCAATTTGTGATATATATAGCCATTTGTAAAGACAGTGGCAGCTGTTGTATCTAAAGTTTAAAACATGTTTGTGTGACTAGGATCTGATTTACAGTACACTATGATGTAAAGTGGCCGATTCATTTTGTTAGTCAACTACAAACCTTTAGTACTGGAAATAAATCAATTTGTCTGCCAGTTAAATAAAAAATGTCTTTCATCTCATGTTGTGATACTTATTGTAATTCCTCGTTCAGAAGTAACTATTTTTATTTTGCTTTTATTAAGTGACTTGTCTGAATTATCTCAGCAGAAAAAAACATTAAAAGTCCTGAAGTTGCTGTGGCTGATGTTTATTCCCAGATGAACTTCAGTGACAGGTCACCAAGTTTCTCCTTTATTGACTCTCTCACTCTGAGCAGCAGAGAACATGTTCTTCCAGTCACCGATCTGACTTGTAAAGCAAAACAAAAGCTGAATCTGATGTCTGCTTGTATAATTCAGCACATGTGGCTGTTTTTATCATGCTACCTTTACGCATGAAGCTTCCACTAAAGCGTTCTTTTGGTAAAAACTCGTAGTTGGCTTTTGGATCTTTCTTCATCGTCCTGAAGGTGCATTTTTCGACCACTTGTTCATGGCTTCTTCACTGAGGTTCTTCCCTAAGAAGCTGCAGATCTTAATTACAGCTGCCTTCAGGTCCTAAAAGATAAACAGTGAACTAACAAAAGGTGACTCAGATGAAAACCCACACAAATCTCATGTTACTGTACCAGAAGCATGTCTTCATAGGTGAGGAAGAGGATGTTGTACTGGTCCTTCTCTAGATGCCATTCTCTGATGTGGTTGTAATGGAAAAATGTTGCCTTTGTGCTATTTCTTATCCAACACAGTCGTCATGTGCTGGTTAGGTGCAATACTGAACATTCTTACACAAACAAATAATCTCTTGCGCCCTGTCGTACATCAAGTCTAAAGATCTGATGTTCCATTTAACTGACTAATAATTTATGATGTATGTTTCTCTTTTACACCCGGACTCTGGCTCCTTCCTATCTGACTCCCCACCAGACCCAAGGCTGTTAAAGCGAATGCATCTTGTCTTGGAAGCTCGGTGTTCCTTCCCTTGGATAACAAGACATGATGATGCAGAAGTGAGAAAGCAAACATTCTCACAGCGAGATAAGGTGGCGCAAACAATTCCATTGCTGCAGAGAGACATTCCACCAGAGCCAGGGAAAGGGGTTAAAAGGCAGAAGCAACTTGAGGATCGTGGGCATCACACCTTCGTGGTGTGTGCACTGATCTCCCCAGCTGGGTTTTGGTTTGTTGATGTGCACGATCAACATCTATGCTTTTTATTTGCTTTCCCTATTATTTTTATTTTCTTTATTATTTCAATAAATCACACAAAAGGACAACTCTCTCATCTGCTTCTTTATGTAAAATTTCCACCACAGAAATCAAACCAGGATGCTTCTGGAACCACATAATAAGAAATTGTATTTCTTAAAATATTTTTCACATATACTGTATTTAAATCACTTGATCATATGTTTTTCTGAAAGCTGCCCTGTGCAACATCCATCCACCCATTATTCTGAACTGTTTGAACTGACCACATCCCAGTTGACTTTGCACAAAAGGAAGGAAAGTCGCCACATAAACAACTACAGTAACCACTCATGTTTCAGTGACATAATAAAGTACTTAAACTATAAATTTCTTATGGTACATCTTCAGTTTCACCTTGAACTGTCTGAACAGAACAGTCTGTTCTCTCCTTGCCAAGTTGGCGCCCTAGGCGAGATCATGCACCCTCTACTCATCACCTCTCCACCCCCCTCCCGGGACGAAATCCCGCACGCATGACTAGTTATTTACCAACCTGATTGAATATTAACAGGCAGGTAAATTCATGATTTCTTAGACAACAATTAGAATTTTTCAGATTTTAGGGTAAAAATGCTCTATCACTATATTAAGATCCATAATGTATTTAGACTGTTTTATGGTCATGATGTACAGTAACATGCAACCAGCAGATCTCACTGTTACCAGTTACAGACAAAAGAAGAAGTCACTCACTGCGCAGTCTACCATAGAAGGTGGCGCTAATGCACCTTTCAGTTGGTGCCACCCAACATTTAAAAGACAAAAGAAGAAGAAGTCACTCTGGTTGAAGAAGCGCCCACTTGCTGCTTCCCCAAACGTAAGTACATGCTTGATACCTATTTGATGTATGTACTCCAGAAGTTTCTTTGTTTATAATGTAGCTTCACTCCTGTGTAAGGAATGCTAATTGCTAGAACCGTTGCGTTGCCACGCAATTTGGATGAGTCCAAGCCTCTCCAGCATTTGTCCGGTTCGAATCGTGTGATATATGGTACTGAGGTCATTCACTCAGCTCACATTATAGCTGCTAGCGCAATGGTAGCGCAGCTTTAGCGGCTAGCGTTAGCGACTAGCGCTAGTAAGTTGTGAGAGTCAGCAGTGTTTCTAATTACTACCGAGCCTGTCGTGTGTATGTTGTAGCCCGAGTAGACCCGTGAATTTGGGTTATTGCAAGTTCTATCTAAGTCTAACATGTGTGTTTTTGCTTATCTAGTCAGCTACATTAGCTGTAAACGTGACATATTTTTTTATACAGGCTGACGCATCCCAGCTACCGAAACGCGAGGAGGTTGCTTCTCAAACTGACACCTTGTAGAAGAGTAGAAGAGTGCTCACCTCAGGAGCAAAGGTACTGTATGTACATTTAACAGCAGTATAATAATTTGTTGGCCAATATGCAGTTTTATTTGACAGAGATTTTGCATTTCACATTTCAGTAGTTGTGTTATTCATAATCTGATCTATATTATTGTCTATGTATTTACTCTGTATGCAGTTGGTCAACTTATTTTGATATTTTAGTCTGTTGACGGGTAATTTGTAACTCTAGTATTATGGTGCAAATTATGTGGAAAATGTGATGTGACCATCTTCAAAGTCTTGATGGACTCAGGTTGTTCTATGGAGGACCTTGTAAACATCCCTGTCCCACCGGCCCTCTGAGCAGTATTTGAGCAACCTGACAGAAAGGAGGTCATTAATGTCATACTAAGATATAACAAACCAGCACCATAAAATAAGTTGAAAACGTGTTTGCTCCAAACACCATTAAAACTGATCTAACTACCTAAGGTTGTGAGATACATACTGTAGGAAATATTGGTCATTTCATTAATCTGCTATTCTATTCTTTATACCTTCTAGAGTGGTGTCAAGGAAAACAGCTGCATCCTCCATCTGTACAGCAGCTGCACTGCTTCGGATGTCTTCCAACACGTGACAAAAAAGATCCTCACATCTCCCCAGCCAACTGCCCATGACTGTACCTGTTACACTCCAGAAACTATGCTTTCAACATAACTATGAATCCTACCCGTTCATTTTGTGGTCTGCAATTTGAACTGTGACGGTAACTTATCCAGCATTATAGTGCTGGTGCATTGGTTAAAAATAAAGTTGGCTTTGACTATTGCTGTTTCACTGAACTGTTTTTGTATGTATATACCTAATGAGGGAAAACAGACAAATGTTTTATAATATTTTAGCTTTTATTGAGGTATTGCCACAAAAACAATAATTTAGGTATTTCACAGGTGGTCTAAGTCCAACATAGGTGCCTTGTCCCTCAGGAAACACTGCCCTGATCCAGACCAGGGAAGGTGGGATGACTTGGACTCTTCGCCCTAGAAGTCCCCAGCACCAGCTGACAAGACTTCTAGGCTAGATACCTGCAACAACTTAAGATACACACAGACATAGTACTAAAAAAACAATAACTACATTTCTATTAGTTATATATTACCTCTTGATATATTATACACCTTACTAAAAGCAATAAAAAATATTAGGTCAATATATATTTAGAAACAAAACTATATTTGTAAACCAGAGTTCCCAGGTACATTATGATTAATCTGTAAATAGTAAAATGTTCTAAAGTTTTTTATGAATTTTTGAGATACTGATTTATTCCATGCATGTGTAATTGTCTGATATACTGTATATTAAATGTGTTCTGTAATGAATAAACATTCAATCATACTGGCTCAAGTCCTGGATCATCAACCATACATGACAGTAGGTTTGGCAGGCGTCTTGAGGTAAGATTTATTGAAATTTTAATTTATTAATAAAAGAAATAAACACATGCAATATCTTGAAAGCAATAGTTGCTGTCACACCATGCCTCTGTAGGCATTCACTGTTCCTACATTGGCACTTAATTACAGACAAATACGGCAAAATATAAGCTGTAGCTGAAGATCCCATTATAGAAAAATTATTTTTACAAAGCAGCAGAACGAGAAATAAAAAAACATGTAAAAATGAGTTTATTTTAGTTTATCAAGCTATGCTCCCAAGCTGTAGTCATGTTAGCAGCTAATCAAGTTGCGTATTATACTGTATAAATCAAATTAAATTAAACGTGAATCTGCCAGTTAGACATACCCTGCGCCAGTCGAAGTGTAACCACTTCAACAGCCTCCCATTTGACTTCAGAGTAAGATTTTGTTTCAAACGTATGGTTGAACTCCACTAGAAGGACGAGTTAGCCAGTGCCACTGTTACAATGGATTCAGTGACCGTGACGTTTGATTCCTGCGGCGGATCACGGCTATGCGCTTCCTCAAAGGGGTGTGGCGATCAGTTTCGCTTCCGACACACTCTATAGAGAAAATAGAGCGTTGTGGACGAGAGCTTAAAACACACATTTTTAAACGGGCCGTGTGGGCGATCTACAGAGCTTTTTGGCATGAAAAGCTACAAACACCTTACTGAGACATCAAGGTCCAATTCTTTAGCAATGTGGAGCATGAAAAAAGCAGGTGCATGGATCTTTAAAACGCGTTATGTCAGGTTGCGACGCGTCTTGTAACGCGTCATGTCATGGTTGTGACGCGTTACGAGACGCGTCTCGATTTTTTTCGAGATGCGTCACAAGACGTGTCTTGTTGGGTTGAGAGTTGAGGAGGTGGAATATGTTTCTGCATCAACAGCGGCTGGTGCAGCGATGTTTCAGAAGTTTCTCAACTCTGTTCTCCGGACCTTGAGACCTTCACCCTCAACTGCAAGCCATTCTATGCAGACTTCCTTACAGACAGACAGCAGTATGTGAGGCAGGGAAAGCTTGTCTCAGATACCTGGACCACCAGCACCGGATCCCCCCAGGGCTGTGTCCTTTCACCCCTGTTATTCTCCCTGTACACAAACAGCTGCACATCTGGAAACCAGTCTGTCAAACTCCTGAAGTTTGCTTCGACACCACCCTCATCGGCCTCATCTCTGACGGAGATGAGTCAGCCTACAGGAGTGAGATAGCCAGTCTGGTGTCATGGTGCAGCGCTAACAACCTGAAGTTTCACCTTCCTGTAAAGATGTTGTTGAACTTCTACACTGCCATCATTGAATTCATCCTCACGTCCTCCATCACAGTCTGGTTCACTGCGGCCACGGCCAGGGACAAGGCCAAGCTGCAGCGCGTCATCCACTCAGCGGAGATAGTGATCGGCTGCGACCTCCCGTCTCTCCAGGAGCCGACCCCTCTCACCCAGGACATGAACACTTTCGGCCCCTCCCCTCTAGCAAGAGGCTGTGGTCCATCAGGACCAGGACCTTGCGCCACAAGAACAGATTCTTCCCAACTACAGTCAGCCTGTTAAACAGTGCACCAACTCCTCCCAGCTTTCAGGTGTTGTTTATAATTATAATTATTTAATACAACCCAAGACAAAGTTCAACAGTATATATAAATATATAATAAGAATTGGTGGTGTTGCCACTTTATTTAACACCCTTTTTGCAGATTCTACAGGTTGCCATTTTTTCATCTTTGACTTGGAAATCTAACAACACGCTGCTACTCTTTCTTGCGTCTATCCTTGTTCTTCGTCTGTGTCCCCCGCTGCTTTTTTTTGTTGCTGGCCCGAGTCCCTGAGTCAAGTGAGATCTCAAAGCAAAAGGTTGTTGGTTTGGTGTGTGTCTGCTTCACTCTGGCATACAGTGCACATGCATGCTGCTTACACACAGGCACTTGGAGATGCAGACAGACAAGACTGATCCGCCCACCCCTAGGAGACATGTGAATGGGCGGTGTGAGTTTTGTGGTGAGGTGGAGGGAATGGCACATGTTATAATGGAGTGTGATAAGTACAGGAGGGAAAGGGAAGGAATGGTTAGGAGTATGAGAGAAGCAGGAATGAAAGATGTGTGTTTGAGGAAGGTGGAAGCCTTGTTTAAATTTTTGAATGTTGTTGGCCTGGGCAAAAGAATATGAGGGTTAGAGAAATCCTTTGCAAGAAGCTCCAAATACGTCGCCGGGCAAGTCGGCACACGTAAACTCCATGGATAACGAATAAAGAGGCCGTTCCAGCCCTTGTCAGCCTCCAAAAGGTGGCCGTTCCTGCCTCAGTTCCTGTCGGCCTCTAAGGAGAGGACGTTCCTGCCTCAGTTTCTGTCGAACTTCAAGTAGAGGTCGTTCCTGCCTCAGTTCCTGTCGGCCTCCAAGTGGAGGTCGTTCCTGCCTCAGTTCCTGTCAGCTTCTAAGGGGGGGCTCTGCTGCTCCGTTTTCTGCCGGCTGCAAAGAAGTTGCTCCAGGCTTCTGTTGCTCCAGCCAAGAGGCCGCTCCTGGAGTTCCTGGTAGTCCTGAGGAGACCACACCCCGTTCCGTCCTAATGAGTCCGGGCTGATTCATGCCAGTCCGGAGCTTGGGGCCCTATATTTCTTTATGCACAGTAGTCGTCCCTGAAGGTGCCGGTGGTTCCTGCGGAGACACGTTCCTTTCGTCCCTGGAGGTTCAAGGGGGGCCGTGAATTTGCTGTATTTTAATTGGGTTGTAAACGCAAAAGATGAATAATATTTTTTTTTTACTAACGATGGCAAATAAGCACAAGACAGGGTTGAGGTCAATTATTTTATAATTCAGATGGTGTTCTTGTTTCAGGATGAACCATGTTCTGGCTTCATCAAAGAGTTCAGTGAGTGACAGCCGAGGATGCTGCAGTTTCTCACAGAGCTGGAGGAGACAGCTGTCCAGCTGGACAGGATGTATAAAGGTGCAAAGATCTCCAGCGTGGCAGGCAGCTCAGTGGGGGCAGTCGGAGGAGTGCTTTCTATCATCGGTTTGGCCCTAATTCCTGTAACCGCTGAATTGTCTTTAGCACTGACAATGACGGGACTCGGGCTGGGAATCACTAGTGGAGTCAACAGCTTAGTTACCACTGCCACCGAGTGTGGAGTTAATTATACACAACAGAAAAAAGCAAGTGAAGTCTTTCAGAGCTTCATGGAGGACGTACAGACTCTCCAGGATTGTTTAGAGGAGACAGTGAAAAGGGACACAGATGAGATAGATGTGGCTCTTGGAACAGGCAAATCGCTCATGAAACTAGGTGTTGTTGGAAAAGCTATTGATACTTTAATTGATGCTGGTAAAGCTGTGGCCCAGGAAGGTAAAGCTCTACGTAACGTCCCCAGAGTGCCCTCAGACATCCCAGACATCGGTCAGGCAGCACTCAAAGGGCCTCTTGCTCTCTCTAAGTCAGCGAGGGCTGGACTCTTCGTGGCCAATGCTCTTTTTCTTGGCATGGACATCTTCTTTATCTGTAAAGACAGCATGAGTCTGGCCAAAGGCACAGAGGCTGAAATGTCGCGTTTCATCAAAGCCAGAGCGCAAATTTGGAGCACAGAGATGGACTCATGGCAGAAGATCCATGACCTGCTGAGCGAAGGCCTCTTGAAATCAGAAAAAAACAACTACTGGAGACACCATTTTATTCAGAGATGAGAGAGAAACACATCAGAGCAGAGACAGAAGAGGGAACTGACCAAGAAAGATGACGAAAAAAAGAAAAAAGTTCTGTCTATTACAATAACACTCAGAATTGGCTATCTGTGCTGTCTTCATCTAACTTTACCTTCATAAAAGAAAAACACATGCAGAAGTTCTCAATAATTGTTCTAACACAAAATGTACCAAATTTAATCACTTTAAAATTATTCTGTCTCACTTAATTTGAACATTCTTATCAAAGTGTTTTGAAATTCTACTGTAAATATGATTGGTTTGCATTATTAAATGTTTCAATGCTGAATAAATGCATAATAAAATTGAAATACTTACAAACCTATGTACCAATGAAATAAATAAAGCTCAAGGGTTAAAACAATGTGTAAGTCGTCATGTACAGTAAGAGTCCTAATGAAAGGCGTTTTTGAGGCGTATTTGAAAAGGTCCAATGTTACCAATAGAATTTCTGATTGCAGTGTAGTGAAGATGATGTTATAGAAAAATGGAAAAGTCTAAAGTATTAATGAAATTACAAACCCTAGCCACTATAAGTGCATGTTACAGTATAACAACTGGCGTTTGACACGGGGTGTGTGTTTGTTGCAGTAATCCTGACGACACCTCCTAGGTACAGTACGTTCATTTGACTGCTTCAGAAGGGCTATGACTATATAGGCTGAGCATATCCTACCAGTCATACAGTATGTAGCACCACGTTAGACAGTATGACTGTACATTCATGGCTGACTACTCATCAATAGTAAGGCTTAGGAAATTAGGCTGAGTGTGTAAGTGTGTAAACAGAAAAATCAGCTGTTCTGTTTCAAAAAACTACATACAGGATGTTGCTGTTTTTGTGTAAAGCTCTGTTCTACAGACAAATGTCTTTTCTTGGTTGCTGTGTGCAAATGTTAACACAACCTAAAGCAACACTGCTATCGTGTCTGTTTAATGTTGGCTGCTTTCTTGAATCAGAGTCCAGAATCCAGCTTCATGCGGGAGCTGTGACTTTTTCCACGGTGCTCCTTCAGCAACAAGCTTGTACTAAAACATTTCTCCCATTGAGTGGTGGATTTCAGGCTAAACAGCAGAGTACATATCTGTGAGGTGAGTTGGGTTCTGAATGAACATCCCAACAACTCCCATCAGATGCTGTGACTTAGTTTTGCTGATGGTCAGTTGGAGGTGGTTCTGTCCATACCAGTCAACAAAGCTGTCCACCACTCCCTGCTACTCTGTGAGCCAGTGATGGTCCTCGTGCCCCTCCACACGTCCCTGATGTTGTTGTTCTGAAGTCTGTGTTCCAGTTTCTTCCTGTAAGCCTCCTTCCTCTCCTTGATTTTGACTGACAGCTCTCTCTGGACACTCCTAGTGGCCTCCTTGTCCCTTGACCTGAATGCTTTCTTCTTTTCATTCAGGGTGGCTTTGACGTCACGACTGACCCATGGCTTGTTGTTAGAAAAGCAGCAAAAGGCTTGATCAGGTATATTGGATTCTACACAGATGTTAATATACAGTAACAGGATGTATATAATATAATAATATATATAATAATAATATAAGGATTCTAATCTCCTCCTGTTTTTCACATTGTTACCTAAAGGATTCTAATCTCCTCCTGTTTTTCACTTAGTTATTTAAAGGATTCTAATAGCTTCCTGTTGGTGGCAGTGTGCAATCAGCGGGCGGGTTTTCAGATGGGGGTTTATACATGAATAAGTCAACAGGTTACAACCTGCATAAATAACCAGTCAGGGTCCACCCAGTACACCAGACCTTACTGTCCAACTAACATGGAGAAGATCAGCAATTACCGCAGCAAGTATAAAAACCACACCTTTGTCACTGGTTTAACATCTAAAGAGCACATTGATTCACTGCAGAGCTTTGAAGTACGAGACAGCGACATTTTTGCAGTAACTTACGCAAAGTCAGGTCAGTGAATATGAATTTTATCGTCTGAATTTCCATTTTACCGATTTGTACAACCTTTTAACTTTTGCTCCCAACAGGCACAATATGGACTCAGCAGATCATCATCTCCATCTGTGAGTTAGGTGGGGGTCTGAATAAATATCCCAACAACTCCCGTCAGATGCCGTGGCTGGAGTACCCGGTGGGCCACGACGACTACTCTCTGCGTCCGTCTCCGAGGCTCTTTTCCTCCCATCTCAAGCCTGATCTCATGCCTCCAGGACTGAAAGACAAGAAGGCCAAGGTCTGTGTGGAAATACATTTTGTTATAAAATGTTGAAACATAGCTTCTGTCCTCAGTATTTTAATATAGAATTGCTGGAACTGCATGATTTGACACATATCACGTTGCTCTGAGAATCATTAATGCAACATGAGTAGAACACTTACTGCTGTTGTACAGCGATAAAAGAGGTTAAAACATCAGATTCTGTATTTCACATGTTCTACACACTCTTTGGGCTTAGTATCGTACTGGCTGGTGAATTGTTTGAACTACAGTGTGTGCTGGAGCAGGTTAAACAGTGATTGTGGTTGCTTTGTCTCAGATCATCTACGTGATGCGTAATCCTAAAGACACCCTGGTCTCCTACTACCACTTCAGCAAAACCGTAGCTGACCTGGAGACTCCAAAGAGCTTTGACTGGTGTTTTGAACAGTTTTTAAAAGGTAACAGTGAGATCTGCTGGTTGCATGTTACTGTACATCATGACCATAAAACAGTCTAAATACATTATGGATCTTAATATAGTGATAAAGCAAATTAATCTAATTGTTGTCTAAGAAATCATGAATTTACCTGCCCGTTAATATTCAATCAGGTTGGTAAATAACTAGTCATGCGCGCGGGATTTCGTCCCGGGAGGGGGGTGGAGAGGTGATGAGTAGAGGGTGCATGATCTCGCCTAGGGCGCCTACTTGGCAAGGAGAGAACAGACTGTTCTGTTCAGAGAGTTCAAGGTGAAACTGAAGATTTACCATAAGAAATTTACAGTTTATTTACTTTATAATGCCAGCATGTGTGGTTAGTTGTTTATGTGGCGACTTTCCTTCCTTTTGTGCAAAGTAAACTGGAATGTGGTCAGGTCAAACAGTACAGAATAATGGATGGATGATGTTGCACAGGGCAGCTTTTATAAAAACATATGATCAAGTGATTTAAATACAGTAAATGTGAAAAATATCTTGAGAAATACCATTTCTAATTATGTGGTTCCAGAAGCATCCTGGTTTGACCACATCAGAAAATGGCATCTAGAGAAGGACCATTACAACATCCTCTTCCTCACCTATGAAGACATGCTTCTGGTACAGTAACATGAGTTCTCTGTGTGGGTTGTTCATCTCAATCACATTATTTTTCACAGTTCACTGTTTGTCTTTCAGGACCTGAAAGCAGCTGTAACCAAGATCTGCAGCTTCTTAGGGAAGAACCTCAGTGAAGAAGATATTGAGCAAGTCGTAGAAAAATGCACTTTCAGGAACATGAAGAAAGATCCAAAAGCCAACTACGAGTTTTTACCAAAAGAACGCTTTAGTGGAAGCTTCATGCGTAAAGGTAGCATGATAAAAACAGCCACATGTGCTGAATTATACAAGCAGACATCAGATTCATCTTTTGTTTTGCTTTTACAGGTCAGATCGGTGACTGGAAGAACATGTTCTCTGCTGCTCAGAGTGAAAGAGTCGATAAAATGCTGCAGGAGAAACTTGGTGACCTGTCACTGAAGTTCATCTGGGAATAAACCAGTGTGCTTCCCCCCAATCAGCCACAGCAACTTTCGGGCTTTTAATGTTTTTTTCTGCTGAGATAATTCAGACAAGACACTAAATAAAAGTAAAATAAAATAATTACTTCTGAATGAGGAATTAAGTATCACAACATGAGATGAAAGACAGTTTTTATTTAACTAACGGACAAATTGATTTATTTCCAGTACTGAAGGTTTGTAATTGACTAACAAAATGAATGGGCCACTTTACATCATAGTGTACTGTAAATCAGATCCTAGTCACACAAACATGTTCAAAAATTTAGATACAACAATTTCTACTGTCTTTACAAATGGCTATATATCACAAATTGAAATACAGTACATTAAATATTATTTCTTTTGTCTTTAAACCTTCTGAGTCTGGAATCTTTTGGATTATTGTTTTATTCTAGATTATTTCTTTGTTTTTCATTCTGTCTCCTAAATTATTATACTAAGTGTTTCCTGTTGGTGGCAGTATGCAACGGGGAGACAGGTTTTCAGATGGAGGTTTATGCATGACAAACCTTTGCTCTACGTTTTTTATTATTGTAATTAATAACAGAAGAACAACATATTGTATAAATAAACATAAATAAAGGCACATATCAGTGTAATAATTAAAACCTTATTAGGTAATCAATGGTAATAATTATATTAAAATTAACAATCATAATATTAATGGATAAAGTACATATTCTAGTACATAAATACACATATGCTTATGTTATTACACATAATAAAATAATAATTACACATATTACAACACAACCATCATAATCAAACATTATTAATACAGGTAATGTATACGTACAGTACATGCTTATGCCCACACCATTCACTTGTTCTTATTCATGGGGAGGGTACGCTGCAGCACCTCTAGAGTCATCGCTGCCCTCCCCCAACTAAAGAGAAGCATGGGACAGCAAGAACGGCACCCCAGGGCCACCAAGACCAGCTTGAATGTGAGTGTTGAAACTAGAGTGCACTATAACACTCTATGGACTCCAGTAGAGCCCCGCAGGGCTCTAACGAATGAAAGAAAAAAAGGCTTTGGGGTTCATAGGGTTAAAAGTGAGGGGGGATTTGGAGCACGGCCACTGGCTGACCGACCACCTCCTGGAGAGTGTACTTTTGTTTTGACTAGTTCCCTGAAGCTTAACAAGAAGTTTTTCTAGTTTAAATGTTTTAATATGTACCACTGAAGCCTCTCAGTAATGATTGGTAATCTCTTTTAAGCAACAGGTTTGACTGAACCTCTCAACAAAGAAAATAGCTTTAAAAGTCACTGAGTGATGTCTCTATTATGTGTGAAATGACAAAACCAGTGTGAACGAGGCCTCATTACATCACATCGTGTGTCGAGCTTCTTTTAGCAGACTGGTTTATTATGTCAAGGAGTGCATGAAGGCGTAGCCACAAGAGGAGTAGATTAAAACCTAGTACTGTGAAAATGATATTTTTATACAAATCTTCAATTGGGAAATTTACGTACTTTGTTTTAAAAACAAAATGTGCTTAAGATCCAGCAACTTTAAAGTCTGAGCTTTTCTTAGATTTATTTCAAAATGCTTAATAATCTATTCTTATGTTGGTCTTTTTTTGTACTGATTATTTTTCTGGCCGTTGAACAACATCGAACAAAGCATTTTACTTCTGTAGGATCTCCCTAATTTAATCTACTGGAAAACGTGACTGACAGGCGTCAGATCTATGACTGGAAGAGAATGTTATGAGCGAAAGACTGTCGGACTTCGGCAGATATCCACCCACATGCACAGGGCGGACAACAGGAGACACATATCCTTAACATAGAATGCTTAGTCTTTATTCCACAATGATTACTGTAGTACAGACGGTCCAGGTCATACACAGAAAAATCTCGAATGGTACAGTAAGTACAGGAGGAACAGGCTCAATCGGGTCCAGGGACAGACAGGGGTTCGATAACACTTCGACACGGCAAAGGTACCAGGTAAGGAGCAGGGTTTCTCAGGGTCAGACAATCAGATACATTACCAGCGTTCAAGGCAAAGGTACAGGTAGGGCACAGGCAGAAGTCAGGGACAGAAACACGATCTCGAGCTAAGTAGACAATCAAAGGTATGCTGGAATGTGGTGGAAATCACGCAACAATCTGGCAGAGGTATGAGGTGAGTGCCAGAGCCTTTATACCTTGATTGATTACATGATAGAAACTAGCTGCGGGGTCATGTGACCAGAAGCGACCCCGGAACAAAAACACAAAGACAGGAAGCTAACAAAATAAAGCAGGAAATACAAAACGGCCCCAGGAACCATAACAAAGACAAATGAAACTTGATCATCCGTCACTGAAGTACATCTGGGAAGAAACAGAGCAGCCGCAGAAATTCTGTAATGTTAATTCTGGTAAATTTAATATAAAACCGTAGTTATAAATGAAATACAATTGATCAAGTTAATATTTAAACTTAATAATGAAATTTGGTATTAAATGAACACAAAATTGCCAAATGCAAAATGCTTTTTCAAATTGAGCAAAGAAATTGCATCTTGAAATGCCAATTGACAAAATCATTGCTATTTGAACTTTGTCTGATAAACTTTCACTGCATCAGGAAGTTGCTGAACTGGACTCTCATCTACTTTGGAGGTGCACGCGGTGAGAGGCGGCGGGCTGGTCTGGGCGTTCTCTTAGCTCCCCAGCTCAGCGCCTTCAGGTGGGGAATAGGTCACTCACTGTCGTTTGTGCCCACGTCTGTGTTCAAATAAATTAAGTTTATTATTAGACCCACCCTGAGCCGTTCAGACTCATAGGAAAAACGACATCGAAATATTACAAGATGTTGGTTTTGAACAAGACCCCTCTTGATTAGACACGTGTATTCTGTCTTAAGGTAGAACAGTGATGTTACAGGGGGCTGAGATGAAGAATGTGCAGGATTACTTGGGGTCAACAGTTCAGGTTGATGGGGAGTGTGGAAAAGAGGTGAGTGCAGGCGGGTTGGAGCGAGTGGAGGAAAGTGTCAGGAGTGTTGTGTGACAGAAGAGTGTCGACAAGACTCCAATAAAAAGTGTACAGCTAGTGGTGATACCTGTTAGGGAAATTGTTAGTTCCCTTTGTAAATCTTAAATAAAGCAGACACAATCAGTTGAGACCTTCTTCAGGATTTTACTTGCAAGGAGTGGGCAGTTTACAGCAAAGGCAACTTCCTCTCACTCAAGAGAAGACAGGGATTCAGCTCATAATATGTATTGCATTCTGGGAGGTGCATAGTCACACAGTACGTAGGAAATATCTGCACAAAGCAAGCATTGGGCTCATCAGATAAGGATGCTACACACTGGTACTCCCTATTTCTTGCAGAGCAGTAGGGAGAAAACTTCAAGGCTATAGCACAGCTAACAAGGCTTGAGCAGACCAGCAAAATAAATTCCAACAATGTTTCAATGATTAAATGCAGTATTTCTCCAACAATACCAGCTCTGCTCTATGGATTAGAGACGGTAGCAGTGAGGAAGAGACAAGAGGCATCAGAGGGACAGCTCTCTTTGCCTGTGTTAGCAACAAAGTCAGAGACACCAGACTGAGGTGGTTTGGATGTACAGTATGTAGAGGAGGGAGAGTGA
Organism: Betta splendens; assembly: GCF_900634795.4. Lineage (NCBI taxonomy): Eukaryota > Metazoa > Chordata > Actinopteri > Anabantiformes > Osphronemidae > Betta > Betta splendens. Next base: position 11,812,200 of record NC_040888.2, read on the forward strand.
ATATATTGGTAGAAGGATGTTGGAGATGGAGCGGCCAGGCAGGAGGACGACCAAGGAGGACATATACTGTATGGACGGGATAACCAAGGACATGAGGTTGGCTAGTGAGAGTGTAGAAGAGAGTGAGGTGGAAAAGGATGATTTGCTGTGGTTACCCCTGATGGGAAAAGCCGGAAGAGAAATAGTATGCTTACTATTAAATTACTAATTTGAATTTGCTACTTACTGGTAAAGCTGTGGTCCAGGTGGTAAAGCTCTACGTAACATCCCCAGAGTCGCCTCAGACATCCCAGACATCGGTCAGGCAGCATTCAAAGGGCCTCTTGCTCTCTCTAAGTCAGTGGGTGGGTCTAATCATGACCAATGATCGTTTTCTTGGCATGGACTTCATCTTTATCTGTAAAGACAGCATGAGTCTGGCCAAAGGCACAGAGGCTGAGTGAAAGTCTGGAGCTCAGAGATAGAATCATGGCAGAACATCCATGACCTGCTGAATGAAGGTTGTCCCTTTGATGAGCTTGTTCCTAGTCATGTCACCTTGCAAGACAACCTCAGCATCTTCATTTCTACCTCCAGATCATGGCATGGCACAAACAGTACAGTAATAAACTGTAATAAAGGTGGGCAGCTTGACTGAGTCACAAAAACCATAGAGACAGCCAAAGAGTTAATGTCAATTCAACAAGGAACCTAAGGGAATCAAGGGCTTAAACACAGAGAAACACACTAGATGCAAAAAATCAACTGTAAATTAACAAAAACAAATGGATGAGACAACCAGAAATAATCCTAATCAAAATAAAACAACAGAACAACATATAATTTCTGATTGCAGTCTGAACAACAATTTGAAAAAGTCGATACATTTTTACTGGAAAAGGTATAAATTAATAATTAAATCAGTTCATTAAAAGTTTTTGTGTCTGTAAACATTTTTATGACACGTAGTTGGATCATTTACTGTAACTGTGTTGTTTATTGTGGAAATCTGCTCAATGTTAAAACCACTTTTTTGCTAAATAAAACATATTAAAGTTTGTTTCTTTACAGTTTTCCCGATCCTGACCACACCTCGTTTGTTTCCCAGTGCATGTAAGGTGCAAGTGCATTTAGTGGTATGAGTCAATCTCCCCTCACAGGTCGTTATGATGTAACACACACAAACAGATAAGATCGTCTGACAAATGTCATATGTATTATATGTCATAGAAAAATCATCTGTTCTACAAATGTTAATCATACCCATACAGAATCTTGCTGTTTTTGCATGTATAAAGCGCAAATCCCACAGCATGTTGCCCTACAGACAAATGTGGTGGTTGGTGTCTGCTTCTTTTCACTCACGACCCGTGTGCAAATGTTAACACAGCTTAAAGTGACACCGCTATCGTGTCTGTTTACTGCTGGCCACTATCGTAAATCAGACTCCAGAGTCCAGCTACAGTACATGCGGGAGCTGGGACTTTTTCTACGGTGCTCCTACAGTAACAAGCTCGTACGTAAACGTGGTGGGTCTCAGAACATGGAGCAAATCAATGAATATATCTGCAGGTACAAAAACTACAATTTCGCAACTGGTTTAACGACTGCAGAGTACATAGACTCACTACAGAATTTTCAAATAAGGGACAGTGACATATTCCTTGTCACTTATCCAAAGTCAGGTCAGTAAATATCTTGTTAACTCAGTGAACGCACCCTTTTTTTCCCCAAACGTGTCCCTTTTAAAAACACATTCAATGATAACATTTCCTGCTAACAGGCACAATATGGACTCAGCAGATCATCATCTCCATCTGTGAGGTGAGTGGGGGTCTGAATGAATATCCCAACAACTTGGAGCAGATGCCGTGGCTGGAGTACACGGAGGGTCGCCCAGACTACACTTTACGTCCTTCTCCAAGACTTTTCGCCTCTCACCTCAGCACGGCTCTCATGCCTCCAGGGCTGAAGGACAAGAAGGCAAAGGTTTGTTTTTTGTAGAAGCCCAGTCTTGCCAGAAAAGATAAATTTTATCAAATGGTACACATAAGGTGTTTGGAAATGTAAACACAACCAAAATATGACTATAGGTATAAAAGTGTGCCAATTCAAATATAAATAGGGGTAGGGACTAACATGGCTGAGCATAAAAGGTAAAAAGTTTTACTGGTATTCATGAGGTATAAAATGTTTTGATAGGTTAGTACTGTAAATCTGTGTCAATCTTAATCCCTTCATGCAAATGAAAGCTGGACTTACTTTGTGTTTGCTGAAACTAACACTAATCTGAGTCTGATATATTTTAACAACAGATCATCTATGTGATGCGTAACCCTAAGGACAACGCTGTCTCTTATTACCACTTCAGCAAAACCTTTTCAGGCCTGGAGCTTCCGAAGAGCTTTGAGGCCTTTTTGGAGCAGTACCTGAGTGGCAATGGTGAGATGTTTCATCCCCACAGGTGACGGTGACTCATCCAGAGCCCATCACCCATGAATACAGCATGAATAAGACCTTCCCAGAGTGAAACTTACATTCTCTGACATTCACAAATTTGTTCTAAAACTACGATTTTATTTGCATTACGTGTTGGTATAAATACATACGATTTACATTTTGTGTTTTTACAGTTGCAGGATCTTCCTGGTTCGATCACGTCAAGGACTGGCATTCAAAGAAAGACCAGTACAACATCCTCTTCCTGACATATGAGGACATGATCTTGGTATGTTTGGGGCTTATATCAAACCACAAACCAATTTGTGTATCTGTTACATTCATGTACTGTGTTTTCTTTTAGGACCTGAAGGCAGCTGTAACCAAGATCTGCGGCTTCTTGGGGAAGAACCTCAGTGAAGAAGCCATTGAGCAAGTCGTAGAAAAATGCACCTTCAAGACAATGAAGAAAGATCCAAAAGCCAACTACAAGTTTCTGCCACAAGAGAAGATGAGTGGCGATTTCATGCGTAAAGGTAGCAAAAAACAAAAACGGGCTGAATTATACAACCAGACATCAGATTCATCTTTTGCTTTGCTTTTACAGGTCAGATTGGTGACTGGAAGAACATGCTCTCTGCTGCTCAGAGTGAGAGAGTTGATCAAATACTGCAGCAGAAACTTGGTGACCTATCACTGAAGCTCATCTGGGAATAATTAAATAAATAAAATAAATTGTTTTCTGAATGAATTTTATTACTTCTGAATGAGGAATTAATTCTTGCACATACGAAAACAATGAAATATTACCATTACCAGTTTTACAATATTTAACATATTTCATATTTTACAATAAATTCCAATATTGTCACTTCACAGGATTTAATTAAATTATTAAGCAGTATAACAGTTAAAACTTTAAAAGTGCAGGAAAAGGAAAAAAAAATGAAAGGTCTGATAGCCACTGTCATCTGCTGATGAAGCAGATGTAATTGAGATACTCCATAATGCTGAGTATTATTCCCTCGCTATTGATGAGAATACAGACAGCACAGATGTAGCTCAAATGGTATGTTAGATACCCTGATGGCAAGTCAATAACAGAACAGTTGTTGTCTCTTAACTCATAACAAGGCCACCTAATCAACGTAATGAATTATTTGGAAAACTCGAGAAGCTGTTTAAGCAACATTCATTAACATTTGAGAAAATTAATCTTGTGACAGACAGTGCTCCTTCTATGGTGCGAAACCACAGAGAATATCTATTAAAGTTCCTCAGACCAAGTTGGAAAACAAGCAGGATACTGGTGTTACAGGTCCGGCTGGTCCCAGTAACGGATTAAATGTAAACTGTAAAACAGTTTTTACAAAGGTGAGACGGACAACGAAGCTGCTTCATCTGTGCTCGCGTTTATCAGTCTGACAAAAAACACATCAAATACATCCAGTCTTTGCATACATACATTTTAGGGTCTTTTCATCATGTCTCACATCATTCACAAATACATATCTGCATACCTCTTACATTCACTTAGTTATTTTCACTTATAATACATGTTACATACTTTTCTGTATGGACACCCCCAAGGTGTTCTCCTTTTTTAAGCACGTGCACTGTTTCATACACGTAATGCACCGACACGTGTCGTGCGTAGCATGCAGCTAGCGACTGGAATGGCCATGACCTGTATGTTACTTTCGCTTACAGATGAAGTCTGTTATTGAACATTTGAAATGACAAACACGGACACGTACACAACATTAACACCAGGAATAGAACTCAAAACACTTTAAAGAAAAAGATAGCATATGCTTGCCGTGCTTGTTGTTCGGGACATGAATGCTATATTCGTTAGCATGTTCGCTGTAAGCTAGCATACCAAACCACAATAGTCATGTCAACCCGATATGGTTTATAAAACCCTTTGGACCCAGTGAGGTCTACATCCACCGTGCATTTGGCATTACTGACCTGTAAAACAGTTTGTACAAAGGTGAGACGAACAACGATGCTGCTTCATCTGAAAAAAAAAAAAGCAAGCACTATTACGCACACGCGCATGTTATTTCTAAAGCCTTGGAGCAGTGCTGGTGCGGGTGGACCGGAGCGTGGCGCATGGCGGCAAGAGGAAGGGTGGGGGACTGGCGGTGTTTGTGACACTGAACTGGTGGCAGTCAGCGTTCGGCCGTACTACCTCCCATGGGAGTTCTCCCATGTGTTAGTAGTGACCGCTTGCATCCCTCCGTTGGCCGACGCCGCTGTCGCGTGTGAGCGCTTGCACAGCACAGTGTCCAGGCTGCAGACACAACACCTGCGCGCCCTGATCTTCCCCCTGTGGACTTTAACAATCTCTCCATCGTCCTCACCAAGTTCGCCCAGTACGTTAACTGCCACACAACAACACACACAACCCTGGACGTCCTTTATGCCAACATTAAAAACGCATATACTTCTAACCCCCCAGGGAGGCAACAGAAAGTGTGCTAACCAGCTCTGTAAGGTGGTCCTCTCCCTATTCAACCTGAGCCTTAGCCTGGAGAGAGTACCAATATTCTGGGGGACTTTCTGTCTGGTCTTATAGTTTGCTTATTGACCAGGCACCCGGGTGAATGATGCCATTATCTACCTGCCGCATCAGGTCTTGTCTCACCTGGTGTCTCCTGGGAGCATTGTGAGAGTCATGTTTTTTTTTTACTTCTTCAGTGCTATCAACACCATCCAGCCATCACTGCTGAGGAGGAAGCTGGAGGTGGCAGGCGTGGACCAACATCTGGCTGCTTGGACCTTCAACTTCCTCACAGATGCAGTTTGAGGCTGCTGACTGTGTCTGAAGTGGTAATCTGCAGCACGGGGGCACCTCAGGGGGCGGTTCTCTCCCCCTTTTTGCTTACTCTGTACACATCAGGAAAACTACCTGATCCTAAACACCAGCAAAACAAAGAGGTTAGTGCCTGACTTCTGAAGGTCCCCTCCACCACACACACAGGTGAACATCCAGGGCTCCGACATTGATACGGTGGACGCATTTAAATACCTGGGTGTTCACCCTGACAATAAACTTAGCTGTTTAAACTCTGTACAATAGGGGCCAGAAACGCAGTGGTAGCCTTAGTAGTTCCGCATGGAGTTGTGTGCTGGGCAGAGGGCAGGACAGGCAGAGATGGTTCAGAAACTCAACAAAAGACTTCACAACAGGAAAATCAATACATGACTAATTCTTGTGTGTTACATAAATCTAAACAATCATATGCAAATGACAACTCAATAGAATAAAGAACAAACCAAAGAAACCAAAAACCTAACTCTCCCCGTAATGACCATTGCTAGTGGTTCACTCCCCATGCCCCACTTCCTGTATAAAATGGTGGACTTTCTTCGGGCACACCCTGTTACCTGACCTGGAGATCATTCACAACCAGCCTCACATGAAAAATGTAATGAAACAAAAATATTATATAATATTTGTACAAGCTACTGGGCGGTTACTCCGGTTGTTTTGGTTTGTCATTGATGCATTTTTCATTCATTATTGCATTTATTATATTCTTAATTTTATATGGTGAAAGCGAAGATTATTGTTTAACTTTTTTTGTTTTTAGGTATTAGTTAAGCACAGAATCAAAATATGTTTTATTTACTAGATTTACACAAGACAAACAAGGAATTGCATACGATCTGACTCCATCTTTTCGTACCCTCTGATGGATTGGAACAATAATTATTTAATTAAATTATTTGCATTAAAACAAATTGCAGCACACCTATTTCTCAGCCTGGGGAGAAGAAACTGACTCTGTGTCCAGTGGTTCTGGTGGCCATTGCTCCATGTCTGCTAGAGGGGAGGAGCTTAAACAGTTTGTGTGTGGGTTCAGCAGTAATGCTTGCTGCACATTTTCTATGTCTGGATCAGTACTGGTGTTGGATGAAAGGAAGCTCAGTCCCAATGATTTTCTCTGCTGATCTGACCACCCGCTCTAGTCTGTGCCTGTCCTGTTTGGTGGCTGAACTAAACCACCCAGTGATGGAGGTGCAGAAGACAGACTGGATGATGGCAGTATAGAACATGGCCATTTTCTATTTTCCTGAAGCTAGTTTCCAGCTGCTCTTAATGTATGTAACCCAAAACTGTTTGCAACAAATACCCAGTCAGCAGTAGAATCCTTAACTTCATCCAAAAGAAACCGGCAGTGGTAGATTCATTGCAGTACTGGGATATTCAGTTGTGCTTCTGCATCTGGCTCTGGACTGTCTGTAGCAGGACGCTGTCTCTCGGCTCAAGGCTTCCACCCCCACTGATCCTCCATATTGGTCTGGTCATACTGGTGATACTGGTCTAGTATTTACCCGGTATCGGATCAACTCCAAAGTTTGCAGTATCGCCCACCCCTAATGTCTTTCCATCAAACGTAAGGTGCTATTCAGATGTGTGTGCCCAATTCCTAATCTACTTAAAAAAACCTGCTCTCGTCTCCCCCGTCCACCTACTCCTCCACCTACCCCTACATTCTTTTTGATATTGTAAAGCTTCCGTCCTTCACCCTCTTTATCCCAATCGTCCTGACTTCACAATATTTAACCGCACTATGCTTTTCCCCTCACCTTTTGACAATAAAAGTGTTCTATAACCCCCTCCTGAATATTAGTGCTGTCTGGTATGCAAGGAAAAACAATGGCGGACAGAGCATTACACTCATCCCAATCGTTGCTGGGGCAGGTACAGAAACCAGGAAGCACTAGTTGTAGTTTGTAAACACACGGCCTACGGTTTATAATCAGGGTGAAAATTAATTCCGCTATCAGGAATAATAAAATGCGTCAGAAAATTAATTGAGTAGAATTAATTGTGTAGAATTGAAAATGAATTATTTCAGCAAAACAGTAGAAAACACAATAAAAGTCCTGAAGTTGCTGTGGCTAATGTTTATTCCCAGATTAACTTCAGTGACAGGTCACCAAGTTTCTCCTGCAACATTTTATCAACTCTCTCACTCTGAGCAGCAGAGAGCATGTTCTTCCAGTCACCGATCTGACCTGTAAAAGCAAAACCAAAACTGAATCTGATGTCTGCTTGTATAATTCAGCCCATCTGGCTTTTTTTTTATGATGTTACCTTTACGCATGAAGCTTCCACTGAACCTATCTTTTGGTACAAAAAGAGTACGTAGTTGGCTTTTGGCTCTTTCTTCATCGTCCTGAAGGTGCATTTTTCCACAACCTGCTCAATGGCTTCTTCACTGAGGTTCTTCCCTAAGAAGCTGCAGATCTTGTTTACAGCTGCCTTCAGGTCCTAAAAGATAAACAGTGAACTAACAAAAGATCCATGAGATGAACAACCCACACAGAAATACTGATCTCACCAAAAGCATGTCTTCATAGGTGAGGAAGACGATGTTGTACTGGTCTTTCTCTAGATGCCACACTCTGATGTGGTCAAACCAGGATGATGCTGGAACTGCATAATTGGAAATTGTATTTCTATATATTTTTCCTGTGTACTATCTTTAAATCAGTTAATCTTTAAATCAGTTAATAAAAAAAGGACCTGAAGCACATCACAGTTGACTTTGGACAAATTGAAGGGTACACCCTGTACAGGTCAACACTCAGAAAACCAACTGCACACGCTTCAGTGGAGAAATAAAATAGATAACTGTAAAATCGTGACATCATGCTTGTTTCACTTCTCATTAAACTTCTCTTCTGGGCTTTTTGCAGGGGCTCCATTGGTCACAGACTCACACACTTTCACACACACTTTTTCATTTCTCATGTCAGCTTCCTGCTTTGTTTTGCTCCACTTCCGGTTGTTGGCTATTCACCTTAGTTCCCACTTTACTTCCGGTTTCATAGCCACCACCTGCAAGCTATCAGTAATTACTCTCCTGCATTTAAGCACCAGTATTCGTCCTGTCTAGGTGCCAGATTGTCTGTGTCGTCTTAGCCAGCAGTCCAGCATTCAACTGCTGATATTCAATCGTGTATGACCGTAGCTATCCTGACCTCCTTCCTTGCCTCTGATCTTGTACTGCCGCGAGTGTTGAACCTAGCCTGTCTTTGACCACCGATTGCCTGACCCAAGCCTGTATCTAGCTGCTACTGCCGTGGACTGACCTTTTGCCTGTCTGACTACGATCTCAATAAAACACCTTCAATCTTCAAGTTCTGTCTCCGCTGAGGGGATCCACATACCCCGGGCAGAATACCGGACCCCCCACACTCCAACCACACCACACGCATAAACACTCACACTCACACAGACACAGACGCACACAGACCCACACCCACACGTACATAAACACACAACACACACACCACAAACTCTCTCACAACGAACTAGTCAATCATACGTGAACTCATGCACTCTCAAATACATTCTCGCACCCACACCATTCGCTTGATCTCATTCATGGGGAGGGTATGGTCTGTGGCCTGCCTCCCATGTGGCCGCAGGCAGGGACCGCAGCTCCTCCCGAGCCCCGCCCACCCCTCCCCACCTGGGAGAAGCAGGAGGCGGCGGAAAAAGGCACCCCAGAACCCTGGGGTCCGCAGAGCCAGGTTCCCGACTAGCTCTGCTACCCATCCCAGGGCCCCCCCACAACCCCTAGCCTGGAAGAGATAGCCGAGACCCGGGGACTGCAGTACTACTGCCCAGGCACCACACACAGTGCAACCAAAACCCTCCTCACACTTATGTCACACTTACCCATTCTCTCACTCAAGTATGCCCATGCTCGCCCCGTGTGTGAATCACACATTCATTCATATTAGCCTCCAACACTGAGTTGGAGCCAGAATGATAAAAAAAAACAGGTTTAAAAAAGTAGACTTTGTCCTGGAGATGGGTTCACTGTTTTGACTCAGCTTCCACGCCACCAGGGGCAGCCTGGTTTCACCCTTTTGTTTTGTGTCCTTGTTTCCTGTCTTGTGGTTCCTGTATTAGTTTGATTGGGTTCACCTGTCTTGTCTTGTATTTAAGGTCTCAGTTTGTGCACAGTCTTTGTTGGTGCATTACTTGTTACTGGTTACTTGTTACTGGTTACTGGTTACTTGTTACTGGTTACTGGTTACTTGTTATTGGTTACTTGTTACGTGTCACAGTGTCATCGTGCTCTTGTGCTCCGTCCAGGTTTGTGTGTTTGTTCACTGTTTGTGTTAGGTACTATTGTTTGCATGTTTGGTGTTCTTAGTATGGTTTATTTAGTTTCCTGCTCAGCAGTGATCTTCAGTTTACCAGTGAGTACTTCAGTTAGTTTTGTGCTATTTAGGTTTTGAGCTTAGGTACAGTCTGCATGTTTTGTATTTTAGGATGGTAATTTAGTTTCCTGCTCTGCAGTGATCTTTAGTTTACCTGTGAGTTATATGTGTTAGTTTGCATTATTTATTTCCGGCCTATCCTGCATGCGCAGCGTCCTTAGTTTGTACTGTCCTCTGTCTGTATGTTCTATTTATTTATTAAATCATTTATTGTCAGTCCTGTCTGTGGGTCGTGCATTTGGGTCCTCCCTCCCAGTATGGTTTGAAGGCCTTTGTAGCCTGTTCCCCACTCATAGTGAGTGTGTTTTAAAATACCGTTCAGGCCAGTTTGACCCTTGGTTGCAACAGTAGTATACTGTTCCGAGTCTAGTTTGACCCCCGCCCGTAACATTCACTGCTTATGTGGTTTATGTGTGCTGCTCTCCCTGTCTTCCAGCTGTTGAGTTATGGTACCTTGGACAGTTCTTAACTCTTGATTGGATACTATGTGAATACTTTGTTTTCGTGTAATTTCCACCACAACTCCAAATCTACCAAACAATTCATGACTATTCCATTAGTTACTAACCTGAATATTAACAGGCAGCTAAATGGATTTCTTAGACAACAATTAGAATAATTCAGATTTTAAGGTAAAAAGGCTCCTAACACTATATAATTATCCATAATGTATTTGGACTGTTTTATGGTCATAATGTAACATTCAACCAGTGGTTCTCATCGTTGCCTTTTAAAAACTGTTCAAAACACCAGTCAAAGCTCTGGACAGTGTAAACAGAACAGCCTGTTCTCTTGATGTCTTCTAAAGTAAACACACATTTTCACATAAGCCTCCTAAAAACAACACTGGGTTGGTGTTCTAAATCACAGCTAGAAATAATAGAAACGTTTGCACAGTTAGTGAATTTAGCAAAAGGTGTGCAGCTGTCTGGTGGAGTTTGTGGACTCTGGACATTGTGTTAGAAAACCCCACCTGTCAGATGATGTAATGACGTAATAATATTTCCCGCCACTCCAGACTCTTTTGTTTGTGCGTGGCTGTTGCTTACCTAGTTGCAGTGGAATAGTTGTGTGCAGGAAAATGTAAGTCATGTTTGTTTAATTGTTGTTTCTTTTTTTTTAAGTGATAATTTAACAGCGATCATTTAACATTTACATTTAAAATTTACATTTAGACTTTTGCACATTTAACTATATATGAGAAACATGTTGTGTCATTTAGTTAAATGTGAGAAAACTAGTTATAGGTGCACCTTTTACAATCTGCACCCTATAGTAACGTGCCTGACTGAGACTGCCCGATCCTTATCTGTATCTCTGCCGCGCTTACCTGTTGACAACCTCGCCTGTTTTGGACCTGAATCTGCCTGCTCCCTTTTGTACTGTTGCTGAGCCTCCTCGTGTATGACCCTGCCTGAATTAACCACAATTGTATAAAGCTTGTATGAAGCCTGTCTCCATTCAACCTGCAACCTTGTCTGACGCTGTGCATGTGGGTCCGCCACCACCAAAAGTTGCGGATAGTTTTTTTAATCTATCCTAAATATGTGTGATGTCTGCATACACTTATGTAAACATATACATATATCATATACATACACATATAAATGGTTATACATAATCTCATTGTTCATGTTCAAGTACTGAGTACTTTTTAGTTTTCAGTTCATGAGCATGTCACAGAACTCCGGGAAGAAGGACCCAAATGCACAGCCTGCTTGAGTAAGATAGTGGTTTAACACTAGAACTACTAAGGGACGTACACCTTTACATATACCCCTAACTACGGCTGGGTGATCACTTGTCCGCCACGCTCCAGCTGGCACCCTGCCAAGAGCCGCTTTTGTTACGTAAAGAGGGCCATCACCGACGCTCTCTGTGAGGTGGGACGCATGGGCTTGCTGACCCTGCTGCTGCCTGCAAGGCAGAGCAGGGTTCCTACTCATGTTCCTATGAGTCTATGAGTGACATCCACTGTTACAATGTTCCACCGCTATGTGCTTGGATTTACAACGTGAAAGGACGAGTGTCATTGTTGCGGTCTCACCGAAGGAAGCAATAAAAAACATTAACAAGACAATAAAACAGTTTTGCTGCTTTGCTTATTTACAAAAAAACTAAATAAAGTTCACACATTATTTCACTGTAACGTTACTAAAAATTGCAGAAAAGACGACAGTACACCGCTCACCCATCTAGTTTTAACAAATGTGCAATTAAAAATATATTATAAACCAAAAAAACGCTTGAAAGCGTTTCGGTTTTATATTCCATTTATTTCGTTATTTCCCCTTTCACCAGTACCACATAATAAGTCATTGCAGAGCTACAGCCATGTTTCACCAGCCGCTTTCGGCAGTGAGTCATAGACGGACGTTGTTCTGCCCGCTTTCATGTAGACACGGAACTCTTCACAGTTTTGTCCAACGTAATTTCGTTATTCATATACAACAACATGCAAATGCTAAAAATTACTGAAAAGATGACAGTACACCCATCTAGTTTGGGTGAACAGAAAACGCTTGAAAGCGTTTCCGTTTTATATTCCGTTTATTTCGTTATTACTCCTTTACCTGTACCACATAAAGTCATTGCAGAGCTACAGCCATGTTCCTACAAAGTTAACCAGCTGTTTATTTCGTTATTTCCTCTTTCATGTCCGTCTGGTGAATGAAAGTGGGCGTGGCCATCCACGTCCCAGAGCGGTGACACTGGGGGAAGGGGAACGCGCATCAACACGCAGGACAAAGATCTGCGTTTCTCTGCTGCTACAGCCTCGGCTGCGTTGGGTTGTTAGTGTCCCTTTCACCTCTACCACATGAAATGTGTTCCTACGAAGTTGATCAGCTGCTTTCAGAATCAGAATCGTTTTTATTCACCGGGTTTATTTTTATTTACAAAATATAAACAGAAAATGCTTGAAACGTTTCCGTTTTATATTCCATTTATTTAATTATTTTTATTTACAAAAAAATCCCATACGCTTTGCACTGTAACTTCACTAAGAATTAGGAAAAAAGACAGTACACCCATCTAGTTTTAACAAATGTGCAATAAAAAATTTAAACAGAAAACGCTTGAAAGCGTTTCTGTTTTATATTTCCGTTTATTTCGTTATTTTCCCTTTCACCTGTACCACATAAAGTCATTGCAGAGCTACAGCCATGTTCCCAAGAGGTTCACCAGCCGCTTTCAGCGTGACACACGCATGGACGTTGTTCTGCCCGCTTTCATGTAGACACAAAACTCATCAAAGTAAAAGAGCTCAGAGCAGCATTTGCAATTACATGTATATTAATAACGAAATAAACGGAATGTAAAGTAAAATGCTTTATAGAGTTTGGTGTCTACATGAAAGCGGCTGGTCAACTTTGTCAACATGTGGCTCCAGTAAGTGGGGGAATAACGGCCCAAAGCAACAGGCTGAAAGAGGAGGCTGTGGCAGAGGAACACAGGTCTTTGTCCTATATGTTGATGCGCCCAGCCCCCACAGTCAGCGCTTACCTTTGCTACGGGACTGATAGCCCCGCCCACTTTTATTTATCAGACAGATATGAAAGTGGGGATAACGAAATAAACGGGATGTAATGTAAAACGCTTTCAAGAATTTTGTCTACATCAAAGCGGGCAAATCACATGTGAACGTTTTAATTTTTTTGTAAATAAAAATAATGTTTGCCCTGTTCAAACCTGGGGAATAAAAACGATTCTGATAGCAGCTCAAGATCAACTTAGCAGGAACACATTTCATGTGGTAGAGGTGAAAGGGACACTAACAACCCAACACAGCCGAGGCTGTAGCAGCAGAGAAACGCAGATCTTTGTCCTGCGTGTTGATGAGCGTTTCCCCTTCCCCCAGTGTCCCTGCTCTGTTACGTGGTTGGCCACGCCCACTTTCATTCAACAGACGGACATGAAAGAGGGAATAACGAAATAAACATCTGGTTAACTTTGTAGGAACATGGTTGTAGCTCTACAATGACTTTATGTGTTACAGGTGAAAGCAGTAATAACAAAATAAACGGAATATAAAAAAACGTTTTCAAGCGTTTTCTGTTTATATTTTTTATTGCACATTTGTTAAAACTTGATGAGTGTACTGTCATCTTTTCTGTAATTTTTGATGACGTTACAGTGCAAACAATATTTGAACTAGTTTTTTTTTGTAAATAAACAAAGCTTCGCCACATTTGAGAAGGATCTAAAACTGTCTTATTGTATTATTGATGATGATATCTTATTGCTTCCTTCGGTGAGACCGCAACAATGACACTCGTCCTTTCACGTTGTAAATCCAAGCACATAGTGGTTGAACATTGTAACAGTGGATGTCACTCTTAGACTCATAGGAACTGTGCAGCCTTGCAGACAGGAGCAGGGTCAGCAAGCCCACGCAACCCACCACCTAGAGTGCGTCAGTGATGGCCCTCTTTACCTAACAAAGGCAGCTGTTCACAGATGATTCAGGGTCTCAGCTAGCCGAGCAGATCATTTGACCACCTTCTAGTGGGAATGGGTATATTTAGAAAACCCAGTAGTTCTAGTGTTAATGGGTCAAGGTCATACATGGTGTAGGCAAAAACAGGATCCAACAAGGTGCAGGCGAAAAGCGAAGTCAAAAACAGGCAATGGTCAAAACTCACTGCTAGGTACTGTCAGAGGCTGGACAAGAGACAAGACAAGGTAACAAGACTGGGTCATAGACAGTAACTAGACGAAGGTAATGCTGGAGTGCTGGCTATGGAATTGCACACAATCTGGCAAGGATCTATGGCAAGAGGTAGTGCTTAAATACAGGAAGGTGATTACTGAATGAGGCACAAATGAGGTTAACAAGGAACGGATGTAAAACTAGATTAGCTGGGTATGAGTGCTGGACAGGAAGTAGAACAAAATAAAACCGGAAATGAGTAAAACGGAGACTAAATGGCATGAACTGTGACAGAGGATGATCTTTGCGACATAGAGGGCAGAAAGAAGTGTGTGATGAGTTATGATGAGTTATGTGTGATGAGATAAGTCAAGCCCCCTTAGATCCCCCTAAAAGACAGAGTGCAGGGGCTGCTGGTATTGGACAGCTTAACCAGGTTGACAGGTGATCGCAAACTCCTTGCTTCCTTTTTGTCATTCTGAATAAATTACAACATAATGTATATTTTCCCAGAACATGTGATTAGTGGTGATGTCGAGATCAGCTTCCTATTTAGAGATTATTTTTACTTTGTGTTTCAGTCACGTGATCACCAGCTGTGTGCGATCTGTCATTGCTCACCTCTTGTATTTAGGCACTGCATGAGCCATAGCCCAGTTGCCAGATTGTCTGTGTTGTTGTAGCCAGCATTCCAGCATGATCTTCAACCATGTATGACCATAGCTCTCCCGACCTTGTCTCCTGCCTTGCCTCTGATCATGTACTGCCACAAGTGTTTGAACCTAGGCCTGATCCAAGCATGTACCTTGCTGCCACCGCCGTGTACCGACCTTTGCCTGTCTGATTCCAATCTTATTAAACGCCTTCAATATCCAAGCTCTGTCTCCGCTGTGCATGTGGGTCCACTGCGTTGAACGCCGTGACACGATGAACAATACAAAACACAACTGGCATCTTGGTTTTAGAGTCTGGGAGAGAAATTAGTTATAACTATGTTTGGGTTTAGGAGTAATTGACAATTCTGAGTTTTAATTTGCTGCCACTCCTCCACCTCTACATGTACTTCTAGGAACATGATAGTTGATGTGACTCATTGGAGTCGACTCATTAAACTAACGTATTCATCATGTTTATTAAATTCTGATAAGTCACTCCTCTTTGCTTTGTTTGTGGCTTGTATAGTTTAGGTGGTCGGGGAGCAGACACAGTCTCTATGCGATAAGTAAGGCTAAGGGTGGGTGGCGGCTGTAGAGAACATGCAGAGAGGTGTGTAAGACGACTCTGCGTCCTGGGCTCCACTCTGAGTTGTCACGGAGTGGGGAGGCTAAGCAACATGGCCATGTTACTAGAAAGCAGAGAGGCTCCGTTCAACGTGGGATGGACGCCGTCTCTTCTAATCAGCCCAGGTTTTCCCAAAAAAGTGCTCCAATTAGCCACAAAGCCCACATCCTTGCAGGACACCACCTAGACAACCAGCGGTGGAGCGATGACAGCCGGCTATACATGTCATCGCTGGTCACATTGGGGAGGGGTCCAGAGAAAACTACGGAGTCCGACATTGTTTTGGCAAACAAACACACCAACTCAATGTTAGTTTTAGTGACTTGCCTGGAGCCCGCTCTGGCACTTAACTATTATTGATTTAATAATTATTATTGGAATTAATAATCACTTAATTTATGGGGCACCACCCTGTTACCAGGGACCAATAACCAATTTGGAATAGCCAATACAGTCTCAATTGTATTCAAGTTAGTTGAAGGGTGAACTCCGTACCATAGCTGACTCAATTTACCACTGCTGTAAAACCAGATAATAGTAATCACAGACAACGACCAATTAAATTATGAACGCTTTATTAAACAATCAATATTAACTCCAGTGTCAACACTATCTTGAATAACTCAGCAAATCACAACTTAATCTTATGGTGTGTTTGTCTGGACGTACTGTATTTGTATGCACGTTACCTGGGATAAGAGGGGGGTATGTGCGCGTGTGAGAGAGAGAGATAAGGAAGGAGACAGGAGGAGGGAGAGCGCACCCCCCTTTAGGGGCGTGGTGAGATGGCACAGCTGCGCGCATGTGCCGGTGAGCCCTTTGAATGGAGCGCACGTGTCTGGCGCTCACAGGGAAAGAAGCGTGTAAAGGAGTGTGAAGTGGGACTAGCGTGATTAAGGCTTGGGCCAATATAGTCACGTGATCCCGGAAGCGCGCAGTGGTTGAAACTTGCGCTTGGCGTGGTCGCAGCAGAAACAGAGCACCGCACAGTACCACAATAAAGCACTTAAACTAGCACAATCACAGATTACAACACTTCAATGTGCACCTCTTAGATTCAAGCAGATCTATAACAGCGTTACAGTCACATGATCGCGAAATACAGTGATCAGATCGCTTGTTCAGGAAAAGAAACAACACAACAATAAGACAATTACTGATCCCTTAAGAGTTCTACTCTGCTCAGACTTAAAAGGAATGCTTCTGCCTTACTGCTCAATCCTGGTGGGAAGTTGCGTGCTTGCGCTGTTGCGGTCCGGTCCAGGCGTGCGTCGCAGTGATCGCGTTGTGATCAGCTGATGCCGCGGCGAGTGAGGCGGTTAAGCTGGCGGTTTCCTGCCGGGTGGCTGGGAGTTGATGGGTGATCAGGCCCGTTCTCTGTGACGATGTCCATGTTGGTTCAGCTGCTGGCTGCGGTGAAGGCTCCAGGCGTGCCGGTGCAGAGGGAAGCTCCAGGTGGATGGAGGCGACGGAGAGGATGAGAGGAGCAAGGTTGCTCGATCCTGGTAAAAAGGTCCATCGTGGAGAGAACAAGGGAAAGGGACAAGGTCAAAGAGAACAAGGGAAGAGTCTTTGGTCACGGCAGCTTTTTATAACCGTCCTAAAGATGCGAAAACAAAGTTCTGTTAGAATGCTACTACTCAAGTAACCCTAGTCAGAGGGGTTACATGCAAAGAATGTGCGGTGAATGGGAACGGAGAAACCCACAGTCAAGACTGACGGCGAAGCAACTAGTAGCTCAGTGTTCCAACATCCACAAACGGCAACTGCTATCACAACTTGAGATTGACGAGGTACAACACAAATGCTACGGCAAGGGGGAGCCAGGACACCAGGTCAGAGGGGAGGTTTCACCATCTCCCCAACCGGAAATTGGGTACGAAGCCCCAATGAGCACAGATACGCTGAGCAAGGCAGCGACTGACCTGAAAGATAAGATCATGGCGAGATTTAACAGGCAACCTTGAAGACAACTACAACGACTAAGTGTAGTAAGTACCATCGGAAAGTCTCACGGAAGATGTGAATGCAGCATTAAGAACAATCTTTACCACAACAATCACAGAAACCAATGAGCTGATATACACTTCAGCCTCAGTGATCCTAGAGGTGCTTGGCTATAGGAGCAATCATGGGAGCCATGAGAAACAATACCCACCATGGAAACGAAGGTTGGAGGCAAAAATCAAGGCAGCTCGGAGGGAAGTGAGCCAAATGACAGAGGCCCAGAGAAGTGCAATGAAAAGACAGATGCCCAAGAGGTACAGCCAGATGACCATACCTGAAGCACTCGAAACTGCCAAGCAAAGGCTACAAGCCTTGGCCAGCCGCCTAAAGAAATACACCAGGGCAAACAATCCTGATCCTGAGGATCCCTCAAAGGGTACAGTCCCATCCAACTACTGGCCAATAACCTGCCTCTCCACAACATGGAAGCTCATGTCAGGCATCATCGCAGCTAAGATAAGTGGGCACATCATGGGTCAATACAAGAGCGAAGCACAGAAAGGCATTGGTAAGGATACCAGAGGAGCCAAACACCAACTCCTGGTAGTGTAATGGAAAAATTGTACTTTAATGCTTTTGGGTTCATTTCTGACTCTGCATAGTGACCATGCATTCTGTACTTGTTGATTAGATCCAGAACTGAGCATTCTCAGACAGACAATCTATCTCCCTCTCAAGGTGACCGATTGTTCATGGCTGATGCCTCACCAGACCCAAGGCTGTACCCTTGTTTATTCCCTGTGTAATATGAACATCTTCACCCACAGTGTGATAAGGAGATTCCACCAGGTCCAGGGAAAAAGGTTAAAAGGCAGAAGCAACTTGAGGATCGTGGGCTCTTTGCATTATACCTTCGTGGTGTGTGCACTGATCTCCCCAGCTGGTTTTTGGTTTGTTGATGTGCACGATCAACATCCATGCTTTTTATTTGCTTTCCCCATTATTTTTATTTTATCCTTTCTTTATTATTTCAATAAATCGCACAAAAGGACAACTCTCTCATCTACTTCTTTATGGAAAATTTCCACCACAGGTAGACAGAACAGTCGCCCAAGACTGCAGAGTGCGACACACCAACCTGTGCATAGCCTGGATCGACAACAAGAAAGCCTATGACTCAATGCCACACACATGGATCACTGAATGCTTGGAGCTGTACAACATCAATAGAACTCTAAGGGCCTTCATTGAAAACTCTATGAGGTTGTGGAGAACCACCCTTGAAGCCAATGGGAAGCCACTTGCCCAAGTATCCATCAAATGTGGCATATACCAAGGAGATGCACTGTTCCCACTGCTGACTGCATAGGTCTGAACCCTCTCAGCCAAATAATATAGACTGGCTATGGATACCCGACTCCGGAACGGGGCCACCATAAGTCTCCTCCTCTACATGGATGACATCAAGCTGTACGCCAAGAATGAGCGAGACATCGACTGACTGATTCACACCACCAGGATCTACAGCTCGGACATTGGGATGTCATTCGGACTCGAGAAATGTGGGAGAATGGTGACAAAGAGAGGAGGAGAAGAGGAGAGGAGAAGGTAATCCACACAGAAGGGGTCTCACTCCCAGAAGGAACAATAGCAGACATTGAGGACAGTTACAAGTATCTTGGAATACCACAGGCGAATGGCAACCTTGAACAGGCAACAAGGAATGTAGCAACAGCCAAATTCCTCCAACAAGTAAAGCAAGTCCTAAGGAGCCAGCTCAATGGCAAAAAGGTCCCTGAGACAATCCAGCACATAACTGCAGGGTGTAAGATGCTGGCAGGGAAAGCATACATGGAACGCCATAACCAAGTGGCTGGCATAGTATACAGGAACATCGGCGCAGAGTATGGACTGGAAACCCCAAGGTCAAAGTGGGACGGTTGCAGAGATAAGATAGTTATAAGTCCAGCACATTCCATGACAGGGATTTGCTTGTTCCTTTATTGACCATCTTCTCCCAGAACCTGTTTTCTAACCGTAACACTGTCATTTGTTCTGTTTCGGTAGCAGCAACAGGACGCTGCTTTCGTCCACCACATGCACATGCATGTGTCCAGAGCAAAACCTAGGTCAAAGGTGGACTTTATGACGACCCTGTCCAGCATTTTTCAGTGATGCTGCGGTGTAAAAACATCAAATAATAGGCAAGCATGTAGGTATGTGATGCTGGCCTGCTGGTATAGCATGTAGTGGGTTCCTCATTCCTCTTCCTGATGGCAGCAGACTAAGCGAGCTGTGGCAAGGGTGGTGAGATCTCCTGCAATACAGATCACTTTCAACATTGTCTTACATACAGTATGCTGCTATAGGTTTGATAGATTTTAGAAGTGCCTCCTTGATACACAGAGCTTTGCTTTACTCTCCTGTTACTGTATGTTACCACTCATATTGATCCGTATTAAAATATTAAAAATTTTGGATCGAACAAACAAAATATTTTATGGGGATAAAACATCTTCTGCTTGGCTTAATACGGGCAATCAACATGTAAAATAAAAATTGTTCATTACACATAAGTGCAACTCCCTACATGCTTATATGATTTTGTGTGCTTTTGTGCTCTTGTGCATATTTTTTTTCTAAGTTCTGCCTGTCTGCCCCTATCTGCAGGTGACTCCATTCCTGGACTGGGACGTTTCCAATTTCCAACCTGTTCTCCTCTACCACCCCCTTCTCCACTCACCAATATCTGGAAATATTTTGGAAAGTTCCACTGTGCTTTATCATAAGTTATTGTGCTCAGAGTAAAGACACATAATACAGTAAATGCACTATACTAGAACGGTTAAGAGCTACATGTATAAAAATTCAGGGGGGGTCAATGAAGGCCTCTGCGCAGTAAATCAGGGTTTTTTTGCAATCTCTAATGTTTGTCAGTTTTTATATTATCAAAGCATACAGCATTTATGATACTGACATTAATTTAAACACTAATTTAAAAAGTAGCACTGTCCATCAATTGTGTATACAAGGAGAAACACAATAATTACAATAGCAATAGCATTCATTTTTTGAATGTCAAAAACATTAATACTGCTTCTGTAATAATAAAAAAAACATACTAGCCACGTCTTGAACCTTGCACGTTCTCTGTTAAAGTGTCTCAGCTTCACTACTTACCTACCAGGAATTATGTAGGGTATTAGTTCTTTTAAGTACAGAAAACGTGAGCGCTATGAAGCAGAGGTAGTCTGTGCTTAATGTTTTTAGATTTGTTTTATTGTCTTGCTTGCTATAAAAATCACACCTTTATCAAAGGTTTAATAACTGCAGAGCACATTGGGTCACTGCAGAGCTATGAAATACGAGACAGCGACATTTTCCTTGTGACTTACCCAAAGTTAGGTCAGTAGTTTTGAATTACACTGTTTGAATTTCCAGTATACCTGTTGTACAACTTCTCATATCTTTACCTCCTAACAGGCACGATATGGACTCAGCAGATCATCATCTCCTATCTATGAGTTGGGAGGGGGTCTTTACTGGAAATTATTAAAACACACTGGACCTGCTTAACATGGAGCTTAGAGATAGGCCAGAAGAACAAACCATATTATGCATACTATACTATAGACTAACAGACAGGACCCATATGCACAATCATAAGTCATACAGAAAAAATTGTTTATTACGAAATGACAAGAGTTCTTTAGTTCTTTACCAACTCTGTTTTCAGTGGAGGTGGGGAGCTGTTGACCTCAACTGGGGATGTTATCGGACGGTGGAAGGAGTACTTTGAGGATCTCCTCAACCCCTCCGACATGCCTTCTGCTGAGGAAGCAGAGGCAGGGGACTCAGAGGCGGACTCGCCCATCACCCAGGCTGAGGTCACCGAGGTAGTTGGTAAGCTCCTCGGTGGCAGAGCAGCGGGGGTGGATGAGATCCGTCCTGAGTACCTCAAGTCTCTGGATGTTGTGGGGCTGTCTTGGGTGACACGCCTCTGCAACATCGCGTGGAGGAGGGGGACAGTTCCTCTGGACTGGACAACCGGGGTGGTTGTCCCTCTTTACAAAAAGGGGGACAGGAGAGTGTGTTCCAACTATAGGGGGATCACACTTCTCAGCCTCCCTGGGAAAGTCTATGCCAGGGTACTGGAGAGGAGAATTCGGCCGATAGTCGAACCTCGGATACAGGAGGAACAATGTGGTTTTCGGCCTGGTCGTGGAACGCTGGACCAGCTTTATACCCTCAGCAGGGTGCTTGAGGGTTTGTGGGAGTTTGCCCAACCAGTCTACATGTGCTTTGTGGATCTGGAGAAGGCATTCGACCGCGTCCCTCGTGAAATCCTGTGGGGGGTGCTCCGGGAGTATGGAGTCCAGGGCCCTTTGCTAAGGGCTGTTCGGTCTCTGTACAACCGGAGCAGGAGCATGGTTCGCATTGCCAGCAATAAGTCAGACCTGTTCCCAGTGCATGTTGGACTTCGGCAGGGCTGCCCTTTGTCACCGGTTCTGTTCATTATTTTTATGGACAGAATTTCTAGGCGCAGCCAGGGGCCGGAGGGGGTCTGGTTTGGGGACCACAGGATAGCATCTCTGCTTTTTGCAGATGATGTTGTCCTGTTGGCTTCGTCAGGCCAGGACCTCCAGCGTGCGCTGGTGCGGTTTGCAGCTGAGTGTGAAGCGGCTGGGATGAGAATCAGTTCCTCCAAATCTGAGGCCATGGTTCTCGACCGGAAAAAGGTGGTTTGCTCTCTCCAGGTTGGAGAAGAGTTCCTGCCTCAAGTGGAGGAGTTTAAGTATCTTGGGGTCTTGTTCACGAGTGAGTGAAGGAAGGAGCGTGAGTTTGACAGACGGATCGGTGCGGCGGCTGCAGTAATGCGGTCGGTGTATCGGTCCGTCGTGGTGAAGAGGGAGCTGAGCCGAAAGGCAAAGCTCTCAATTTACCGGTCAATCTACGTTCCTACCCTCACCTATGGTCATGAGCTTTGGGTCATGACCGAAAGGGCAAGGTCACGGATACAAGCGGCTGAAATGAGCTTCCTCCGCAGGGTGGCTGGGCGCTCCCTTAGAGATAAGGTGAGGAGCTCTGTCACCCGGGATGAGCTCGGAGTAGAGTCGCTGCTCCTCCACATCTAGAGGAGCCAGCTGAGGTGGCTCGGGCATCTAGTTCGGATGCCTCCTGGACGCCTCCCTGGGGAGGTGTTCCGGGCATGTCCCACCGGTAGGAGGCCCCGAGGAAGACCTAGGACTCGCTGGAGAGACTACGTCTCTCGGCTGGCCTGGGAACGTCTTGGGGTCCCACCGGAAAAGCTGGAGGAAGTGTCCGGGGAGAGGGAAGTCTGGAACTCTCTGCTTAGACTGCTGCCCCCGCGACCCGGCCCTGGATAAGCGGATGAAAATGGATGGATGGATGGATGGAAATGACAAGAACTATCAGCCTCATAGATGAATTCTCAGGACTTTCAGAATACTCTAATCTATAGTGCTACTACTTAACCTAAGGGTGAATAACACGTTTTCCAACACACTCCACTCAGGGAACATTAAATACTTGGACATTGAATTGTCTAGGCTATCGGAGCCTATTGATCTAAACTACAATCCATTATTAAAACAAATAGAAGCCAACCTCAAAAGATGGCAGTTCTTACCCATTTCACTTATGGGAAGAATTGCCACCACAAAAATGAGGATCCTCAAAATTAATTACATATTCTCAATGATTCCAACTCAGCCAGCCCATACATCTCCCAGTTTCTATGGAAAACCAAGCCACCACGAATTAGTTTCAAAACTTCAAAAATCCAAGAGCCTAGAACTACCTAACTTCCACCACTATTTTCTTGACAACAGACTGAACCATGTCCACAAATGGATAAACCCAGTCCAACAGACGACTCCTCATGTTTAGACATTGAACAAACGTTATGCGAAAAATATTGTAGCGATCCGGGGGGGGTGTACATAGTTTGGTTGACTGTTCCAGTTCGTATTGTGTTATGTGGCTCTTTTATTTTGAAGCGCAGATAGTTGCCTGATGTCAGGTGTGCTTCCGGGAGAAAGGAGCGGGAGTTTTTGTTCTGTGTAGTTCCAGGGGGCTTAAAAAGAGTGTGGTGAGACCTGTTGTGACCCCGCTGTGACCATCTGCTTGCTGCGACGGGGGTTTCTCCCGGGCACAACCGGTCCACTCCCGGAGGGGTGGACCCCCACTACAACAGAACTAGTGACTGTTACTGGGGAAAAGACTGTGATGCCAGGAAAACGGGCGCTGCAGGTCACTGTGAAGGAGCTAGAGGTGAGCCATGAGTTTGGCTTGCTGACATCCGTGACGAGTGCATCATCGGCCTAGACCTGCTAACCCGCTGGGGTGCGTGTGTTGATGTGTCGGGGCTAGCCCTATGCTTCGGCACGGAGACCGTGCCACTTCAGTCGGGCCGGGGAAGGAGCGTCAAACCCAGGGGACGTCGGGCTCGTCGGCGCACTGAGGCCAACGCACTCAAATCGTCACCTCCATTAGCCAGCACCCCGACAACAGAGACCGCCAACGCTGTAAGGGAGCTCGGTCAGCGTAGCGGCGCACATCTGGGAGAGCAGCAGAGAAAACAGCCCATCCGCCTGCAACCCCACCGGCTGCCTCTCTCCAAACGCCAAGCAGCAGCAGAGCTGATTACCGAAATGGCCAAAAACGGCATCATCGAGCCGTCGGACGGCCCCTGGGCTGGCCCGGTGGTGATGGTGAGGAAGAAAGGGGGTAGCTGGCGACTCTGTGTGGACTACAGACGCCTAAACGCCGTCACTCTGAAAGACTCTTACCCACTACCCCGCATCGATGACGCTCTGGATCATGTGGCGGGGTCGTGCTGGTTCAGTTCTCTAGACCTGAGGAGCGGTTACTGGCAAGTGGAGCTGGCCCCGGAGGATCGAGCCAAAACGGCTTTTACCATCGGCCAGGGACTGTGGCAGTTCCGAGTCATGCCATTTGGACTGTGTAATGCCCCTGCCACCTTTGAGCGCCTCATGGAGAGGGTACTGAAGGACATTCCCCGGAGCCGCTGTGTGGTGTATCTGGACGATTTGTTAGTGCACGCCAGAGACTTTGAGGGTGCGCTTGTAAACCTGCGGGAGGTCTTCACCGTCATCCGCCAGGCTGGGCTCCGGCCGAACCAGGCAAAGTGCAATCTGCTGGCCAGAGAAACGGTGTTCCTGGGGCATGTGGTCAGCGCACGTGGGGTGTCCACAGACCAGGCCAAGGTATCGGCTGTCCGGGACTGGCCAACGCCCACCACCGCCAGTGAACTGAGGAGTTTCCTGGGGCTAGCCTCCTATTACCGGAGGTTCGTTCGGGGTTTCGCCACTATCGCCAGCCCACTACATCGACTGACGGAGAAGGGCAAGCGGTTCGAGTGGTCTAGCGCCTGCACCACTGCCTTCCAGCAACTGAAGGCGGCCTTGGTTGATGCTCCGGTCCTGGCCCTCCCTGACCCCCAGCAGCCTTTCATCCTTGACACCGATGCCAGCAATGTGGGGGTCGGGGCCGTCCTCTCTCAAGGGGGGGAGGCAGGTGAGAGAGCGGTGGCTTTCTACAGCTGCAGTCTGAACCGAGCAGAGCGCAACTACTGTGTGACCAGGCGGGAGTTGCTGGCAGTGGTCCTAGCTGTGCGGCACTACAGACCCTACCTGCTTGGCAATCGGTTCACCCTGCGCACTGACCATGCCTCTCTCACTTGGCTGCTCAACTTCCGGCAACCTGAGGGTGGCGAGGTGGCTGGAGGTGTTGCAGGAGTATGACTTCGAGATCCAACATCGACCGGGGCGACAGCACAGCAACGCCGATGCCCTCTCCAGGTGACCCTGCGCTGCGGAGGAGTGTCGCCACTGCCAGCGTCAGGAAGAGAGGGAGCGGGCACCGGAGGCAGCCGCCGCCCGCCTTGGAGGCGACAGCGCGGAGGCAGAGCAATTGTTCACTGAGGAACAGTTACACCATCACCAAGGGGCCGACCCTGTGCTAGTAATGGCGAGAGCCTGGCTGGAAGCTCGGCAGCGTCCAGACTGGACAGCAGTGTCTGCAGAGGAGCCCGAGGTAAAGGTCCTCTATTCTCAGTGGGGTAACTTGGAGCTGCACGGCGGAGTGCTGTACCGAACCCTGGCCACCCAGCTTGCCATTTTGACCAGCCATCACCAGCGAGATTGGGACCAGCACCTGCCTCTGGTCCTATGGTCATACAGGACTGCTGTACAGGAGTCCAGCCAGTGCACACCTGCTGCACTGATGTTTGGCAGAGAGCTCCGCACCCCTGTCGACTTGGTCTTTGGATCACCGCCAGAACCGGAGATAGCTGGCGGCCCCGAGATGGACTATTACAGGCGCCTGAGAGAGAGACTCAGACTGGTGCACGATTTGACTCGACGTGCACAGAAGGACGCTGGGGCCAAACAAAAAAAGAGCATATGACGCCGCTGTCAGGGGCACACATTTACACCTGGGGACAAAGTGTGGGTGTATTGCCCGGTGAGGAAGAGGGGGAACTCACCAAAGCTCTGCAACCACTGGCAAGGGCCGGGGGACGTGTTGGAGCCACATAAGCATAGGGCTAGCCCCGACACATCAACACACGCACCCCAGCGGGTTAGCAGGTCTAGGCCGATGATGCACTCGTCACGGATGTCAGCAAGCCAAAACTGACCTCACCTCTAGCTCCTTCACAGTGACCTGCAGCGCCCGTTTTCCTGGCATCACAGTCTTTTCCCCAGTAACAGTCACTAGTTCTGTTGTAGTGGGGGTCCACCCCTCCGGGAGTGGACCGGTTGTGCCCGGGAGAAACCCCCGTCGCAGCAAGCAGATGGTAGACCCCGTATCCACCAGGGCCCGACATTGCTGATCCTCTATAACACAGTCCACATATAGTCCTTTAATAAATCCGCAGCGACCCACTGTGTGGAAGTTCCCGGAGAGGGGTGTGTGTGATTGGAGTGAGTGTCCCCTCACCACCTCACTCTGCTCCCGTTTCCCGACGGTGACCCGGCCTTAGCTTTCGGGGAGGGGGCGGGGCAGTCACGAGCGGAGGTGGTTTTTCGGGTCCAGATGCCTGGGCGGAGGCGGAGGGTGGTGTTGCACCGGGATCGGCTGGCACCCTACCACCCGCTTGCCCCGGCGGGAGATGATGACGAGGGTGAGGACGACCCTCCACCTGTCATTTCTGGTGACAGTGACAGAGACACTAATGGACTTGGGACAATTTTGGACACTGGGGGTGGGGATCGGGGGAGGCCGGTGCGGCAACGGCGCCGGCCTGATCATTTAAGGGACTTTGTCACCGGGTCTGAGGTTAGTGGGGACACTTAAACCTCTTGGCGGGGGGCTGTGTAGCGATCCGGGGGGGGGGGGGGTGTACATAGTTTGGTTGACTGTTCCAGTTCGTATTGTGTTATGTGGCTCTTTTATTTTGAAGCGCAGATAGTTGCGTGATGTCAGGTGTGCTTCCGGGAGAAAGGAGCGGGAGTTTTTGTTCTGTGTAGTTCCGGGGGGCTTAAAAAGAGTGTGGTGAGACCTGTTGTGTCCCCGCTGTTGATATAAGAAAATAAAGGAGTGTTGTTCACACTGAGGCTCGTAACAATATTAAAGTTGCAAATTTACCATTTATCAGCACCAAAATCTAACACCACAGTTGCTACCAGAGCATTAGCATAGAAGCATCTCTGACAGCGTGGTGGGAATTTCTTAAAATTAATGAATCTTTGCTTGCTCTTTGCCAAAAAATACCTCTCGGAAACAATCCAGACATCACAGAAAACAGAAAGGCAATACACTTTCCAACTTGGCATATCAAATGGATAACAGATCTGAAACATGTTTGCACAAGAGACAAGTTTACCTCTTCTGAAGAATTTGTGTCCAACTATGAAATCACTAGTGCCAATTTCTTAACAACTAAAGTCAATGCAAAAACTAAGAATACTTCTATCTAAATCACCCCCAGCAATAGAACGATGTGTTGATATTTCAGGGAAGAGGACAGTATAAAAAATGTACATTTTAATTTCCAATGTTGATCATACAGTGAGCCTTCTGATCTCATGTTCGCCTGTGCAGCAATTTTGACAAGGAGTATGCGAACACCTGTCAACCTGGTTAAGCTGTGGTTAAGCAATAATGTGTAAATAAGGAAATTGTGTTGTTGTATGTCATGGCTATTATTAAGTAGATTGATGAGATTATGTATAACAATGCATACAGTATGTGTATGTAGATGATATATGTATATGAGTGTGTGCACATACCTTAACATTATTATTAGTATTAATATTAATTTCAAAAGTTAAACCACAGTACAGCAGTTGTTTAGTTATGAATGTGTCAACCTAATGTACATCCCTACTTATTTTGGCCTAATTTAGCAATTATAAATGGTCTGTGTTTTTAAACATTTGTTTATTTCGTTCACAGTTACTACTGTTTACCATTTTGATTAAACCTTATCAATTGAACACAGAACCACAGCAAACTAATCAAATACCAAAGTCTTAACATTATAACACAAAATAAAAAATAGTCTTTACTAGAAGTTGACAGATATGTTCATTTTACAAAGTCTGCACTCAGGTTTGCCGTCTGCGATGCTGTAAGGAAGCGCGATGCTGTGAGAGAACGCGAGACTCTGCGAGAACAGCACGAGAAATTCAACAAGGCGGCGCGACACCGGCAGTAAACAACAGCACGATCAACTATCAGGCAATTTAAATAAATAAATAAATACCTCATTCTACGGAAAACAATCAACCATCTTACCATTCTGCATAACACCGAAGAAAGTGCAACCAGCAGCCTTACTAACCTTGTAGTGGGACACTCAACACCTGAACAGGCTTTCCAAATCCAACTGTAAGTATAACTGATACTGATCACTACCAATATCAATAATGTATGAATATGGAAATTGTGGTGTTGTATGTCATGACTTTTATTAGGTAGTATGGGATATGTATAACAATGCATAAGTGTATGTATATATGATATGTATATGATTGTATGAGTATGTGCACATACCTTAGCACTATTATTGGTATTAGTATTAATCTCCAAGGTAAACCACAGTACAACAGGGGCCCGTTTCAAGAAGGAGGTTTTGTGGAAACTCTGAGTTTGTTAACCCCGAAATAACCAATAAAAGAAACTGAATACATGCAAATCATAATTTATTTGTTTTTTTTTTTCATTTCCTACAAATACAAAGGCAATTATTAGATCTTATGATTCTTTCAATAATTCATACAATTCACCTTTAACTATACACTAATCTCCAGCTTGTGTTTGGGAATTTCAATTTCTAGATCTGTCTTTTCAATATGGTGGTACAAGTATAACATTTCCTTGAGATTTAGTTTATACAAGTCAATAACCAGTAACTTAAAATACAGAAGATTTAGAGTTACAAGACATAGCTCCTCATTACTCTTACAGAATTAAACTCTGGCATTTACTGAACATAACTGACTGTGTGCATCTGTGCAGCAGAATGTGACAGGCCCTCCTCCTGCTGTTCTTTCCCACTCTAGGGCAGAGGGGAGATAATGAAGTCACTATGCTTGGAGATCAAGTTACATCCTTTAGGCTACGCAACACAAACATCAGAAATCATGTGATGTGTATAAACTGTATTAATATTACACTTTATAATACTGCTTATGATAATTTAAGCTTTATTAAATAGTATACTTACAACATCCTGGGCTTCTGTTGTGACAGGAGGATTCATATATTACCATATATATATACCATCAGAATCTGTTAAGACCAACAAAGAACCCAACCCAGACTCTAAGAAATGGATATATCAAAAGTAGGCTATGTAAAAAATCAAATATATAGGTAGGCCTCTTACATTTTACAAATGCACTTGTATCCTGGGGAGTGACTGGTTCTGATGAATTTCTTCAGCCTCTGCTTTCCAGTGTTCATGCTGAGAGCCATCTCCTCTGCATACATCAGAGGTGGAGGTGCAGGTCCTCCACCAATTGTTCTAGCCTCTGCCTTCTTTCTGTTGGCTGTTGTAGAAGTCAAATGATTTAACTGTGTGAAAACATTACAGCCATGTTGAAAATGCTGCTGCACTGCTATACTCTGCATGCTATTTAGTTATTTTTATTTAGTTATTTAATATGTCAAATGTTGTAAAGTCAGGTAGTCTACACCCATGACATGATTGTGCCTTATACCTGTTTGAATTATGTTTTTATATTTCATTTTAGCCACATTCTTTTATGCCTGCATGATTGCGCCTACATAAAAACTGAAATTAAATTCTTATATTATTACGTGTTTTGGGTAACTTTTAAAAACCTAATTAGATTAATGTAATAATTGCTGTCCATAAAACGTATTGGATTATTGAATTATCATTACTTTACAAATCCCACATCAACCACAACAGGAATTTTTAAAATGCATAGACATAACACTGCACTTTTAATTCATACAAACATCGGTATTTTATGCAATTACTGAAGTAACTCCTTAGATGAGTGAAAAAATACTTTACAAGTCCTTACTTTACGAGTGAAGTATATAACAACAATACTAAAATTATTTAGTAATTAGTTACGCTGAACACTGTATAATTAAAATGTAAACTTACGCATTGACTCGAGGAGCTATTTTCTTCTAAGCTAATTCTTTCTCTTTCGCCGCTGCAGCCGTGTTGCTTTTTCTACGGAATAAAGACTCGTAGTCGTTATATGCTTGACGTATCATATCCATTTCCGGACGTCTTTTGTTGTCCTGTTGCCATGGTGACTCGTAATATCTTCACTCCATTGATCAGGGCTTTGTATCGTCGCGGCGCACGCGCTTGACTCTGAGTCAGTCAACTCAGAATTGCTTAAACCAACTCTTTTCAGCTGTTCTGAAACCAAAAACTCCAGGTTTGCAAACTCAGAGTAAATCAACTCAGAGTTCAGTTTAAACCCAGAGTTTGTTAAACCTCCTTCTTGAACACACACACACCCTAAAGCTGAAACTTAACCTGTCCACCAACACAGCAACATCAAACATATTTGGGATTAGCTAAATAAACCATTAAATAAACCATAAATCAAGAAGAGTATATATATTTTATATATACCTCTCTTGTTAAAGCAAAGCTGTCCATCACAATATGGCATTCAGCTTAAGATATGCTGCTTGTTAAACTGCTGGACAGAACAAAAAAAAAGGTTTTCCTTCTCCATTATCATTGAACTGCATTCAAATGCTGCTTCTTTTTTGGTATTCTGTCATTATTTCACTTTTTTAATGTGCCTGCTTTTAAATCTGGCTCCTTATCTGTGTACCTGTACCATTAAGCTCCCTGTATTAGTAACGTCTGACCCTGTAACGTCTTTCACATAATGGTATGAGTCTAGTCTGTCCTCTCACGTGATTTACCAAATGCTGCATCCATAAAAATAGTCTCGCTTTACTGTGCACAGATTTTCCTGGCCAA
This sequence comes from Betta splendens, assembly GCF_900634795.4. Taxonomy (NCBI): domain Eukaryota; kingdom Metazoa; phylum Chordata; class Actinopteri; order Anabantiformes; family Osphronemidae; genus Betta; species Betta splendens. Next base: position 11,843,231 of record NC_040888.2, read on the forward strand.
TAGCGGCTCTTCTCCTTCTTTACAAGGTATCGGCTCTTAGAGCAGACGCGTTTGTGCACGCTAACCACAGTCCAGACTCCACACGCTGCACCAGACAGCTTCAAACCTTTGCTCCAGTGGCTATGTGACTAACTATATTATTACTAACTATAGTTTTTATTATTTCTAGTTGTGATTTAGAACTGACATGGAGAAGATCAGCGATTACCTGACCAGGTATAAAAACCACACCTTTGTCACTGGTTTAACAACTGCAGAGCACATTGATTCGCTGCAGAGCTTTGAAGTACGAGACAGCGACATTTTCCTCGTGACTTACCCAAAGTCAGGTCAGTGAATATGAATTTTATCGTCTGAATTTCCAGTTTACTGTCCTGTACAAACTTTTAACTTTTGCTCCCAACAGGCACAATATGGACTCAGCAGATCATCATCTCCATCTGTGAGTTAGGTGGGGGTCTGAATAAATATACCAACAACTCCCATCAGATGCCGTGGCTGGAGTACCCGGTGGGCCACGACGACTACTCTCTGCGTCCGTCTCCGCGGCTCTTTTCCTCCCATCTCAAGCCCGCTCTCATGCCTCCAGGACTGAAGGACAAGAAGGCCAAGGTCTGTGTGGAAATACATTTTGTTATAAAAAAAGGTCAAGACATGGTTCTTGCCCTCAGTCTCTTCAATATATTGCTAGAATTAATTGATTGGACCCATGTTATCGTGTAGGTCTGAGGATAAATGTTGTTTTTATTATTATTAGTGCAACATGAGAAGAACATCAGTCATTTCTTTGTTCAAGCAGTGATTGTTGTTGCTTTGTCTTAGATCATCTACGTGATGCGTAATCTTAAGGACACCCTGGTCTCCTACTACCACTTCAGCACAACCTTAGCTGACCTGGAGACTCCAAAGAGCTTTGACTGGTGTTTTGAACAGTACATAAAAGGCAACGGTGAGATCCACTGGTTGAACGTTACGTCAAGACCATAAAATAGTCCAGATACATTATAGATATTAATATAGTGTTAAGAGCCTTTTTACTTTGAAATCTACAAATTGAGTTGTCTAAGAAATAATGGATTTATGTGCCTATTAATATTCAATCATCGTAGTAACTAATAGAATCTTCATAAATTGTTTGGTACATTTGAAGTTCTAATTTTAGAGCTGGAAGACAAAGAAAGCAACATGTGCATAAGCAAAGAAGCAGAGAGCCCGTCTCCAGGACAGAGTGTTCTTTTTAAACCTGGGTTCAACAGGGGTTGTTTGCTTATCATTCTGGCACCAACCGAGTGTTGTTTTTAGGAGAAGAAAGTTACAGTTTAATTGTTTATGTGGCGACCTGTACAGAGTGTTCCCTTCATTTTGTCAAAAGTCAATTGTGCGCCACGTTCTTGTGACAATGATGAGGACAAACAGTTCAGGATAATGAATGGATGGATGTACCACTGGGCAGCTTTCAGAAAACCATATGATCAAGTGATATAAATACAGTACACGTGAAATAATAAGAAATACAATTTCTAATTTTGCAGTTTCAGGATCATCCTGGTTTGACCACATCAGAGAATGGCATCTAGAGAAGGACCAGTACAACATCCTCTTCCTCACCTATGAAGACATGCTTCTGGTACAGTAACATGAGATCTGTGTGGGTTTTTGTCTGAGTCACCTTTTGTTAGTTCACTGTTTGTCTTTCAGGACCTGAAGGCAGCTGTAACAAAGATCTGCAGCTTCTTAGGGAAGAACCTCAGTGAAAAAGCCATTGAACAAGTGGTCGAAAAATGCACCTTCAGGACGATGAAGAAAGATCCAAAAGCCAACTACGAGTTTGTACCAAAAGAACGGTTCAGTGGAAGCTTCATGCGTAAAGGTAGCATGATAAAAACAGCCACATGTGCTGAATTATACAACCAGACATCAGATTCAGCTTTTGTTTTGCTGTTACAGGTCAGATCGGTGAATGGAAGAACATGTTCTCTCCTGCTCAGAGTGAGAGAGTCAATAAAATGCTGCAGGAGAAACTTGGTGACTTGTCACTGAAGCTCATCTGGGAATAAACATTAGCCACAGCAACTTTAGGACTTTTAATGTGATTTCTGCTGATGTCTGATGAAAATCACAAGAATGCACAAATAATAAAATGATGTATTACTTCTGAATGATGAGTTAATTCTTACACAGAAATGGTTGGAGCTCAGTTAAAGAAACTGTCAGCTTCCTCTGTCTACTTAATCTGGTTTTCACACTTCACCAGACAGCTGCAAACCTTTGCTCTAGACAATATCGTACGCAAACGTTTCAATTATTTGTAGCTGTGATTTAGAACTGACATGGAGAAGGTCAGTGATTACCTCAACAGGTACTGTCCTGTTGTACAACTTATCATATCCTTACCTCCTAACAGGCACAATATGGACTCAGCAGATCATCATTTCAATCTGAGTGTTAGGACTCTGGCATCCATGCCTCCAGGGGGGGCTCCGCCTCTCGTTTGTGTATCATGTGATTTCCTGTCAGTTCAACGTTATCACCTGTTTGTACTTGTGTTTATAGCCTTAGTTTGCACATTGTCTTTGTTGGTTCATTAAAGTTGCTACTGGACGTGGGCGTATGCCAGTTGTGCCAGTCTCATGTTTGGCCTTCCTGTCTTAAGTCAAGGAGTGTGTTCCAGAAAGCAGGGTTGATTAACTTTCTGCTAAAGCCGGAACTCTGGGTTGATTAACCCAGAACCTGCTTACCCTGAGTATGTCGGTTCCAAAATACCTGGGGCCCATTTCAAGAAGGAGGTTTTGTGGAAACTCTGAGTTTGTTAACCCCAAAATAAGTAAAACTCTGAGTTTTCGATTTCAGAAAGCGGGGTTACTTAAACCCGTAAAGCGGGGTAAGTTTAAACCCGTTTCAAGAAGCGGGGTAATGGAAACTCAGAGTCAGTTGCTATGGCAATGTGAACCTAACCTGGTCGGGAACAGGTTTTATTTGGGAAACCAAGAGTTTCCTTCGGTCTCCACCCCTTTTTAAAGTGAAAGTGTTTAAATATGTGGTGGAAATTTCCCATAAAGAGGCAGATAAGAGTGTTGTCCTTTTGTGCGATTTATTGAAATAATAAAGAAAATAAAAATAATAGGGAAAGCAAATAAAAAGCATGGATGTTGATCGTGCACATGAACAAACCAAAAACCAGCTCAGTGATCAGATCAGTGCAAACACCACAAAGGTGTGATGCAAAGAGCCCACGATCCTCAAGTTGCTTCTGCCTTTTAACCCCTTTCGTTGTTTGTGCCACCTTATCTCGCTGTGAGTGAGAATGTTTGCTTTCTCACTTCTGCATCATCATGTCTTGTTATCCAAAGAAAAGAGCACCGAGCTTCCAAGACAAGATGCATTGGCTTTAACAGCCTTGGGTCTGGTGGGGAGTCAGATAGGAAGGAGCCAGAGTCCGGGTGTAAAAGACAAACATATATCACAAATTATTAGTCAGTCAAATAATAAGGCAAAATTTTTCCATTACAAAATACCTTGTTTAATCTTTCAGTTCATTCATAGATTTCACCTATTTCTTCATGCAGAGACCAAAATTTCCGTTTCTTTTTTTTTTTTTTCTTTGTTCTGTCCAGCAGTTTAGCAAGCAGCATATATTATGCTGAATGCCATATTGTGATGGACAGCTTTGCTTTAACAAGAAGAGTATATATAGAATATATATACTCTTCCCGATTTATGGTTTATTTAATGGTTTATTTAGCTAATCCAAAATGTGTGTGATGTTGCTGTGTTGGTGGACAGGTTAGGTTTCTGCTTTAGGGTGTGTATGCAGGAGGATGGGGGGGGTAAGAGGTGCAACCAGCTGCTGAAACCAAGCAAATCTGTTAAGTAAACAATCGGAGCAAAACAAAAATAAAAAAATAAATAAGAAGCAGGGATGTACCTTAGGCTAACACATTCATAACTAAACAATTTTTGTACTGTGGTTTACCATTGGAGATTAATACTAATACCAATAATAGTGCTAAGGTATGTGCACATACTAATACAAACATATACATACAATATACATACATATGTGCATTATTATACATATCCCATACTACTTAATAAAAGTCATGACATACAATACCACAAATTCCATATTCACACATTATTCATAATGGTAGTGATAAGTGTCAATAATACTTACAGTTGGATTTGGAAAGTGTCCCACTACAAGGTTAGTAAGGCTGTAGCTTAACATTATTCACCCAAAGGGTGAGGCAGACGTTGGTGCATGAACAATGCCACTTGTGGAAGCCAGGGTGATGTGAGGGGCTCGGCCACTACGCCCATCCAGCAAGCAGAGGAAGGAATCCCAGCAGCCGGGGAGCCCACACACCTTCAGTTCCAGGAGGGCAGGTGTTGCGACCCAAGCCGCCCACACAGAGCCCCCCAGGCAGAGCTGCAGCAGCCACAGAGACAGCACCCGAGGCCAGAGTGGGCCACCGGGGGTCAACGCTGTCCGCCCCATGAGAACCAGGGGCAAACACTCCCCCCGGCGGGAGGGTCGGCCTGAAAGAGTAGAGCCCGAGGACCCACGGTCCGTAGGGAGCCCGCCAGAAGATGCCCCCGCGCGCAGAGTGGGGCCCGCCCCCAGTCCACCACCCCCAGACGAGCGGAGCGGGGCCTACCCCATCGGCCCGACCTCATCCCCTGGCGCCACCGCGGCCTGCAGCACAAGGCCAGCAATTGGTGGGGTCAGCAGAAAAGACACCACCCAGGCAGACGATCATCGTACCCCGGGCGAAAAACCGGACCCCCCACACTCCAACCGCACCACACGCATACCAACTCACACAAACACAGACGCATACACCCACCCACATGTGCAACACACATCATCACATCAACACAGACAAACACCATAGACTCTCTCACAACAAACTAGTCAATCATACGTGAACCAATGCACTCTCAGATACATTCTCGCACCCACACCAATTTCCGTTTCTAGAGGATCCTGTAGATGAGGACGCTGTGTTAATTCACACGGCATTGAATTTATGCCGCGAGAGGATTTTGACGCCACAAGTTAATTTTCTGTCATATCGCCGTGCATATTTATTTGAGCGGTACCGTTTTTCTCTAGACTCCATACCTACTCTATGTCAATAATCTTATCCACCCATACGTCAAACACATCACCCATCGTGGCCGTGCTTTTACATCCGAGCAGATTCTTTGTGTTGCGTTACGTTTTTGTTTTGCAAACGGTAGTTTTCTTTATAACATTGGAGATGCTGAGCACATTAGTGAAGCCACTGTTTGTAGAATAGTTGATCTCAAGCGCTTTCCTTGACACAAACTCCTTAAAGCCATTAAAGAGGAGTTTTACAGGATTGCAGGTATGTGGTAATTAATTTGTTTTATTGAGGCTAATCTGAAAAATGATGATCAGTTAATAACATCTTGCTGTGATCTGAAATAAACTGATAAATGTGCAGGTGCACTGACTACTCTTTCTAATGGTCACTGTAACTGACGTATCATTGTTTACATCACCAAGATCGTATGTGATGCTGCACATATTATTACAAACGTTTTTGGAACCGAAAGCTGAGGTTAATTACTAACTTACCCTCAAACTTACCTGGGTATGTCACATAACCCGCTTTCTGGAACACACCCCAGGGGCCCGTTTCAAGAAGGTGGTTTTGTGGAAACTCTGAGTTTGTTAACCCCGGAATGAGGAAAACTCTGAGTTTTCGGTTTCAGAAAGCGAGGTTACTTAAACCCGTAAAGTGGGGTAAGTTTAAGCCCGTTTCAAGAAGCGGGGTAATCGAAACCCAGAGTCAGTTACTATGGCAACTTACTCTGTGAACCAAACCTGGTCGCGAGCAGGTTTTATTCGGGAAACCCAGAGTTTCCTTCGGTCTCCGCCCCTTTTTAAAGTGAACAGTGTTTAAATACCTCGTTTAATCTTTCAATTCATTCATAGATTTCACCTGTTTCCTTCGCGCAGAGACCAAAATGTCCGTTTCTAGAGGATCCTGTAGATGAGGACGATGTATTAATTCACACGGCATTGAATTTACGCCGCGAGAGGATTTTAACGCCACGAGTTAATTTTCTGTCATATCGCAGTGCATATTTATTTGAGCGGTACCGTTTTTATCGAGACTTCATACATACAAACTTATTCACCCATACGTCAAACACATCACCCATCGTGGCCGTGCTTTTACATACGAACAGATTCTTTGTGTTGCGTTACGTTTTTTTTTTTGGCAAACGGTAGTTTTCTTTATAACATTGGAGATGCTGAGCATGTTAGTGAAGTCATTGTATGTAGAAAAGTTCTACATACAAAAGTTCTACATACAATGTTACAGAAGTAACTGACATTACATTGTTTACATCACCAAGATCATATGTGATGCTGCACATATCATAAACGTGAATTCATGAATATATCGTGAGTCAACCCTAAATAACAGCCTGCACTGGGGTAAGTACATGTATGTCCTATAGACTTATTTCAATGCATGCACTCACACTCACAGGAACACTTCTATGCAGCACTAAAGTAATGTGAACTTTCTTCTAGGAGAGATTGACAGCTTTCTGCTGGAGATAGGGGTTAATGCCAGCCCACACTACTGACCCCTCACCCAGAACCTGAAGCAGGCCCCCAGCAGCACTTTAATGTGGCCCTGCAGAATAAGAGCCCAGGGGGAAATGACCATAGGCCTGTTGAAAGCACGTCTTCAGTGCCTACGTCACCTCAGGGTAACACCTGAGAGGCCTGTGACATTATTGGGACATGTGTTGTTCTCCACATTATTGCAATTATTAGAGAGGAGCAACACCCTGCCCTACAAATACAAGACTCTGAGGAAGGCTCCTTCCATCATGGTAATCTGCAGAGTGGATGGACAGTCAGATGTGATTTGCTTTAATGTCTTAATCAACCATCACCACCAATAAAAGAAACTGAATAGATGTAAAACATAATTTATTTGTTTTTTTCCATTTCCTACAAATACAAAGGCAATTGTTAGATTTTATGATTCTTCTTCCAATAATTCATACAATTCACCTTTAACTATACACTCATCTCCAGCTTGTGTTTGGGAATTTCAATTTCTAGATCTGGCTTTTCAATCTTGTGGTACAAGTATAACATTTCCTTGAGATTTAGTTTATACAACTCAATAACCGGTAAATTAAAATACAGAAGATTTAGAGTTACATGACATAGTTCCTCATTACTCTTACAGAATTGAACTCTGGCATTTACTGAACATCACTGAACTGTGTGCATCTGTGCAGCAGAATGTGACTGACCTCCTCCTGCTGTTCTTTCACACTCTGGGGCAGAGGGGAGATAATAATGTATACTTGTATACTTGGAGATCAAGTTACATCATTTAGGCTACGCAACACAAAAATCAGAAATCATGTGCTGTGTATAAACTGTATTAATATTACACTTTATAATACTGCTTATCACAATTTAAGCTTTATTTAGTATGATGCTCACAACATTCTGGGTTTCTGTTGTGACAGGAGGATTCATATATTACCATCAGAATCTGTTAAGACCAACAAAGAACCCAACCCAGACTCTAAGAAATTAATATATCAAAAGTAGGCTATGTAAAAAATCAAATATATAGGTAGGCCTCTTACATTTTACAAATGCACTTGTATCCAGGGGAGTGACTGGTTCTGATGAACTCCCTCCAGAAATTCCTTTAGCCCCTGCTTTCCAGTGTTCAGGGTGAGGCCCTTCTCCTCTGCATGCGTCAGTGCAGGTCCTCCACCAGTTGTTCTAGCCTCTGCCTTCTTTCTGTTGGCTGAGTAGAGGTCAAATGATTTAACTGTGTGAAAACATTACAGCCATGTTGAAAATGCTGCTGCACTGCTATACTCTGCATGCTATTTAGTTATTTAATATGTCAAATATTGTAAAGTCAGGTAGTCTACACCCATGATATGATGGTGCCTTACCTGTTTGAATTATGTTTTTATATTTCATTTTTAGTCACGTTCTTTTATGCCTGCAGGATTGTGCCTACATGAAAACTGAAATTAATTTCTTATATTATTACGTGTTTTGGGTAACTTTTAAAAACCTAATTAGATTAATGTAATAATTGCTCTCCATAAAACGTATTGGATTATTGAATTATCATTACTTTACAAATCCCACATCAACCACAACAGGAATTTTAAAAATGCATAGACATAACGCTGCACTTTTAATTCATACAAACGTCGGTATTTTATGCAATTACTGAAGTAACGCCTTAGATGAGTGAAAAAGTCTTTACTTTACGAGTGAAAAATGACAACAATACTAAAATTATTTAGTATTTAGTTACGCTGAACACTGTATGATTAAAATGTAAACTTACGCATTGACTCGAGCAGCTATTGTCTTCCAAGCTAATTCTTTCTCTTTCGCCGCTGCAGCCGTGTTGCTTTTTCTACGGATTATAGACTCGTAGTCGTTATATGCTTGACGTATCATATCCATTTCCGGACGTCTTTTGTTGTCCTGTTGCCATGGTGACTCGTAATATCTTCACTCCATTGATCAGGGCTTTGTATCGTCGCGGCGCACGCGCTTGACTCTGAGTCAGACAACTCAGAGTTGCTTAAACCAACTCTTTTCAGCTGTTCTGGAACCGAAAACTCCAGGTTTGCAAACTCAGAGTAGATCAACTCAGAGTTTCGTTTTAACTCAGAGTTTGTTAAACCTCCTTCTTGAAACGGGCCCCAGGTTTGTCTAGTCTGTGTGTTGTGTTATTTGTTATGTGTTCTTAGTTTGGGTAGTGATGGGTAGATGAGGCGTCAGGAAGCGTTTCGACACGTTGCAAAACTGTATTGATACTGTGTCACTGAATACTAACACCTTCTGGACTTTAAAACTCCCTACAGGCAACCTACAGTAGTTGATGGACTCAGCTGACACTGATTTGATGACTTAATGTATACAATAATATAATTTCAGCCATTGTATGTTATATAGTATTATTTCATATCTTAATTTAAATTTTAAAATTGATATTTTTAGATACAGTCAATAAAATGGACATGTATTTTAACGTAAAAATCTAAGTGAACATGTGAATGAAGATGCCTTTTTTGTTGTTTTTAAACACATTTAGTCTGCCTGCCCACTGCAATGAGGAGATCTTGTCAAAGGTTATCTAGAAACAACACACTGGCATTTTAGTACACGATTTCCAAATAACAAGAAACAAATAATGCTGAATAACATGCATGAAGTGGGTGTAGCTTCTGTTCTGCCTGCAGTCTACTGACGGCCTCATTGCACCAGACTTCCTTCTCCCTGGACACTTCCTCCAGCTCTTCCGGTGGAACCCCAAGATGTTCCCAGGCCAGCCGACAGACGGAGTCTTTCCAGTGTGTCCTGGGTCTTCCTCAGGGCCTCCTACCGGGGGGACATGCCCGGAACACCTCCCCAGGGAGGCGTCCAAAAGCCATCCAAACCAGATGCCCGAGCCACCTCAACTGGCTCCTCTTGATGTGGAGAAGTAGCGACTCTACTCCGAGCTCCTCCCGGGTGACAGAGCTCCTCACCTTATCTCTAAGGGAGCGCCCAGCCACCCTACGAAGCAAGCTCATATAAGCCGCTTGTATCCGTGACCTTGCCCTTTTGGTAATGACCCAAAGCTCATGACCATAGGTGAGGGTAGGAACGTAGATTGACCGGTAAATTGAGAGATTTGCCTTTCGGCTCACTGCATTACTGGAGCCGCTGCACCAATCCGTCTGTCAAACTCATGCTCCTTCCTTTCCTCAATCGTGAAGAAGATACCCAAGATACTTAAACTCCTCCACTTGGGGCAGCAACTCTTCTCCAACTCTTCTTCCTCCTAGAGGGGGCAAACCACCTTGTTCCGGTCGAGAACCATGACCTCAGATGTGGAGGAACTGATTCTCATCCCAGCCGCTTCACACTCAGCTGCAAACCGCACCAGCGCACGCTGGAAGTCCTGGACCAATGAAGCCAACAGGACAACATCATCTGCAAAAAAGCAGAGATGCTATCCTGCGGTCCCCAAACCTGACCCCCTCCGGTCCCTGGCTGCGCCTAGAAATTCTGAACAGAACCGGTGACAAAGGGCAGCCCTGCCGAAGTTCAACATGTACCGGGAACAGGTCTGACTTATTGCTGGCAATGCGAACCAAGCTCCTGCTCCGGTTGTACAGAGACCAAACAGCCCTTAGCAAAGAGCCCTGGACTCCATACTCTCGGGGCAACCCCCACAGGATGTCACGAGGGACGCGGTCAAATGCCTTCCACAAAACACATGTAGACTGGTTGGGCAAACTCCCACAAACCCTCAAGCACCCTGCTGAGGGTATAAAGCTGGTCCAGCGTTCCACGACCAGGCCGAAAACCTCATTGTTCCTCATGTATCCGAGGTTTGACTATCGGCCGAATTCTCCTCTCCAGTAACCTGGCATAGACTTTCTCAGGGAGGCTGAGAAGTGTGATCCCCCTATAGTTGGATGCACTCTCCTGTCCCCCTTTTTGTGAAGAGGGACAACCACCCCGGTTGTCCAGTCCAGTGGAACTATCCCCCTCGTCCACGCGACGTTGCAGAGGCGTGTCACCCAAGACAGCGCCACAACATCCAGAGACTTGAGGTACTCAGGATGGATCTCATCCAACCCTGCTGCAACAGCTACCCACTTCCACTGAAAACAGAATTGGTAAAGAACTGCTTCCCCCTCCTGAGGCGCCGAACACTTTGCCAGAATCTCTTTGAGGCCGAGCGATAGTCCTCCTCCATGGTTTCGCCGAACTCCTCTCAGGGGCGAGTTTTTGCCTCCGCAACGGCACAGGCTGCAACACGCTTGGCCTGCCGGTACCCATCAGCTGCCTCAGGAGTCCCACAGGTCAACCATACCTGGTAGGACCCTTTCTTCACCCTCTCAGCTTCATCCCTTACCTCTGGCGTCCACCACCTGGTTCGGGGATTACCACCACGACAGGCACCGGAGACCCTACGTCCACAGCTCCGGATGGCCGCGTTGACGATGGAGACGGAGAACGTGGTCCACTTGGACTCTATCTCTCCAACCTCCCTCGGAATCGAAGCTCTCCCGGAGGTGTGAGTTAAAGGTCCGTCTGACAGAGGGTTCAGCCAGGCGATCCCGACAGACCCTCACAATACGTTTGGGCCTGCCAAGTCGTTCCAGCCTCCTTCCCTGCCAGCGGATGTTTAGTGAGTGCCTCTCGTTTGAGTCTTAGTCCTCAGTACTGTATATAACAGTGAGTTAGGTGGGGGTCTGAATAAATATCCCAACACCTCCCATCAGATGCCGTGGCTGGAGCACACAGAGGGCCAGACGACTATTCTCTGCGTCTGTCTCCCCGACTCTTTACTTCCCATCTCATGCCTCCAGGACTGTAGAACAAGAAGGCAAAGGTCTGTCTGTCATTTTTATGAAGTAAATTATGTTGTACAGTAAGTTGCGGACTAACAAATATGCTGCTGGTGAAAGTGTCGATAAACGACCTGCTTAACTTAGAGCTTAAAGACAGGCCGGAAAAACAAACCAGCATCCCATATTATGCCAAACAACAGAGACGTTGGTGAGACTAACAGGACCCATATGCACAATCATAGGTCAGAATAAACTGTTAAGAAATGACAAGAAGAGACTATGACAAAAATGAACGAAAATCAGGAGAACAGAGCAATTATGATTGTGTGCCTTTATATTTTGGCCTAATTTAGCAATTATAAATGGTCTGTTTTTAAACATTTGTTTTTTCCGTGTTTTAATGAAAGCCTTATTTTAATGCAGTTTTTTTAATTTCAAAAAACACACAGTCACCACTGTTCATCAATTTAAATAAACTGTATCAATTGAACACAGAATCACAGCAAACTAATCAAATACCAAAGTCTTAACATTATAACACATTAGAAAATAGTCTTTAGTGCAAGTTGACAGATATGTTCGTTTTACAAAGTCTGCACTCAGGTTTGCCGTCTCCAATATCCTTGAACTGCATCCAAATGCTGCTTCTTTTTCGGTATTCGGTCAATATTTCACTGTTTTACTGAATACCTGTTTCCGAGAGATTTTCTAACGCGGGAGCGCGTACCGCCTCATTAAAGAGAATTACGACAAATCTTTCCGTTGTTTACACAAATTCTAAAATTGTGGCATCACTACGTCCACTAGAAAATGTGTAGCGGATAATATTTACAAGTTATGGCTTTTTGAAAACGAAATAAGCAGCTGTAGTCCTACACAAACCGAGCTAAACGCTTTAACGAGGCGGTGCGCGCTCCCGCGTCAGGAAATCAATTTCTGGCAGTCAACCCTAACCCCTTAAGCACAATCCAGACTCCAGTGGTTATGTGACTAACTATGCAAATGTTTCTATTATTTCTAGTGGTGATTTAGAGCTGACATGGAGAAGATCAGCGATTACCTCAACAGGTATAAAAATCACACCTTTATAAAAGGTTTAACAACTGCAGAGCACATTGATTCACTGCAGAGCTTTGAAATACGAGACGGCGACATTTTTGCCGTGACTTACCCAAAGTCAGGTCAGTGAATTTGAGGTAGATTGTCTGAATTTACTGTCCTGTACAGTACAACGTTTGGACTTTTCTTTCTAACAGGAACAATATGGATTCAGCAGATTGTCATCTCCATCTGTGAATTAGATGGTAGTTTGAATAAAAATGAAGTCAACCCGAAGCAGATGCCGTGGCTGGAGCACAGTTATGTCCACGATGACTATACTCTGCGTCCGTCTCCGCGACTCTTTTCCTCCCATCTCAGGCCGACACTCATGCCTCCAGGACTGAAGGACAAGAAGGCGAAGGTCTGTGTGAAATTGCAGTAGAACATTAACTTTTGTTGTACAGCGATTAGAGGTTAAAACTTTAGATTCTGTATTTTACATGTTCTACACACTCTTTGGGCTTGGTATCGTACTGGCTGGTGAATTGTTTAAATAATTATTAAAAGAGGAAGTACAGTGTGTGCTGGAGCAGGTTAAACAATGAATGTTGTTGCTTTGTCTCAGATCATTTACGTGATGCGTAATCCTAAGGACACCCTGGTCTCCTACTACCACTTCAGCACAACCTTAGATGACCTGGAGACTCCAAAGAGCTTTGACTGGTGTTTTGAACAGTACATGAAAGGCAACGGTGAGATCCACTGGTTGAATGTTACGTCAAGACCATAAAATAGTCCAGATACATTATGTATATTAATATATTATTAGGAGCCTCTTTTACTTTAAAATCTATAAATTGAGTACATTTCAAGTTGTGGTTGAAATTACACACAAATATCCAATCAAGCGCTATACCATAATTTCAGAGCTGTAAGACAGAGAAAGCAACATGTGCATAAGCAAAGAAGCAGAGAGCTCGTCTCCAGGACAGAGTGTTCTTTTTAAACCTGGGTTCAACAGGGGTTGTTTTTTTTATCATTTTGGCACCAACCGAGTGTTGTTTTTAGGAGGCTGATGTGAAAATGCGTGTACTTTAGAGGACATCAAAAGAACAGACTGTTCTGTTCACATTGTCCAAAGTGAAACTGAAGATGTTAGAAATTTATAGTTTACTTGTTCATGTGGTGTCCTGTACAGTGTTCCCTTCATTTTGTCAAAAGTCAATTGTGCGCCACTTCCTTGTGACAATGATGAGGACAAACAGTTCAGGATGATGGATGGATGGATGTACCACTGGGCGGCTTTCAGAAAACCATATGATCAAGTGATATAAATATAGTACACAAAAAGAAATAAGAAATACAATTTCTAATTATGCAGTTCCAGCATCGTCCTGGTTTGACCACATCAGAGAATGGCATCTAGTGAAGGACCAGTACAACATCCTCTTCCTCACCTATGAAGACATGCTTCTGGTACAGTAACGTGAGATTTGTGTGGGTTTTCATCTAAGTCACCTTTTGTTAGTTCACTGTTTGTCTTTCAGGACCTGAAGGCAGCTGTAACCAAGATCTGCAGCTTCTTAAGGAAGAACCTCAGTGAAGAAGCCATTGAACAAGTGGTCGAAAAATGCACCTTCAGGACGATGAAGAAAGATCCAAAAGCCAACTACGAGTTTGTACCAAAAGAACGGTTCAGTGGAAGCTTAATGCGTAAAGGTAGCATGATAAAAACAGCCACATGTGCTGAATTATACAACCAGACATCAGATTCAGCTTTTGTTTTGCTGTTACAGGTCAGATCGGTGACTGGAAAAACATGTTCTCTGCTGCTCAGAGTGAGAGAGTCGATAAAATGCTGCAGGAGAAACTTGGTGCCTTGTCATTGAAGTTCATCTGGGAATAAACATTAGCCACAGCAACTTCAGGTTTTAATAGTTTTTTGTGTTTTCTGCTGATGTCTGGTGAAAATCACAAGAATGCACAAATAATAAAATATTGTATTACTTCTGAATGATGAGTTAATTCTTACACAGAAATGGTTGGAGTGCAGTTAAAGAAACTGTCAGCTTCCTCTGTCTACTTAATCTGGTTTTTACACTCCACCACACAGGTGCAAACCTTTGCTCTAGACAATATCGTATCGAACGTTTCAATTATTTGTAGCTGTGATTAAGAACTAACATGGAGAAGGTCAGTGATTACCTCAACAGGTACTGTCCTGTTGTACAACTTATCATATCCTTACCTCCTAACAGGCACAATATGGACTCAGCAGATCATCATTTCAATCTGAGTGTTAGGACTCTGGCATCCATGCCTCCAGGGGGGGCTCCGCCTCTCGTTTTGTGTATCATGTGATTTCCTGTTGGTAATCAGTTCATTGTTGTCACCTGTTTGTACGTGGGCGTACGCCAGTTGTGCCAGTCTCATGTTTGGCCTTCCTGTCTTAAGTCAAGGGGTGTGTTTCAGAAAGCAGGGTTGATTAACTTTCTGCTAAACCCGGAACTCTGGGTTGATTAACCCAGAACCTGCTTACCCTGAGTATGTCGGTTCCAAAATACCTGATAAGAGTTAGGTTAATATACCTCCTGTCGGTAACCCAGACTTAATGCACGTGCACGACGTATATATATATATAAGACATTGTCAATGGATCGCCGAATTCATGAGTCACCATGGAAATCCGAAGCAGCGTATTTCAACGACGGAGTTGGAGGTTTTAATGCAGAGATTGAAGAATTTAAGCTGATTATTAATAGAAAAAGCAACACAGCTGCATCGGCGAAGGAAAAAAAATTAAAAGTAAATTGAGGTTATTTAATTATTGTTATGTTGCCCTCTTCTCTTTCATTGTAAAGGAAAAATTCAACATAACTTCCAAATCGTTTTGTACTATTATTTCCATGAGATTCTAATAATATTAGATAATAGTAATATTATTGTTTAATAAGGTGTAATCCTTCTGGAGCAAGAGGAACTCTGTCCCAAGTCAAACTGAAACACAAAATCCTACAAAAAGGTAAGATTTGATTACACAATTACAGGATCTATATCTTGCATAGACGTCTACAATGTTGTAGTACTCTAATTTTATTTTACATTGATCTTATGGGTTGCCTTGTCTTGCAGTCACTGATGGACGGATTGTATTACTGGACCCTCCAGAAAGCACACAGTCTGGGACATTGTGTGAAGCAATGTAAATAATATTCCATTTTATTTTTAAGGACATGAAGAAATGATGAGTGTTATGGTGCAGAAACCTTAATAAAAGTTATTCTGACAAATCATGTGTCTTAAGAGTCTTCCATCTCTGTGGTCTACTTGGTTCACTACTGGATCCTCATGGTCATCTTTAGCAGGACAAGGAGGGTGGCTCTCCTCGTATTGTGGCAATGTTGTGAAGGACAACACAATCCACTATATTGTCACATGCCCTCTCTGGACTGACCCTGAGACCACGCAGACACTGGAACCTCGCCTTCATGATGCCTGTGGTCATGTCCACCTTGGCCGTGTTCTGCTGCTGCTGTGGGCCCGGTTGAACCGTGTCTGTGGTCCAGGCTCAGGTTCAGGGTAGGGTGTCATTAAATAGGGCAGACGAGGGAACCCTCTGTCCCTCAGCCATTGTAGTGTCCTGTAATGATTGAAATGTGTAAAACAATAAAACTATACAGTAAAAACATGAACTTGTGTAAATTACAACATACCCTGTTGAAACATATGACATAGTGATGATTCCCTGAAGATTCTGGAATTATGCACTGACCCTGATCATTTGGCTTCAACATTAGTGATGAGATGGGTTGCATCAAATATTACTTAGTTAATGGAAACAGTAATGAGTTTAATGGTCTTTAAACCAAAAGATTCTGAACAGGAAATAATAGTTACCTGCACATTGATACTGTGAAATGACTTCCTAATAACATAGTCTCCCTCATTGACTGAAGGAGCTTTAATAGGAATGTGGGTGCTATCGATGCACCCAATCAGGTTTGGAAACTCTGAAATGTAAAGCAATAAAGAAATACGGAAAGTGTGCATGTGCGCAGTACGTCCGAGGTGTACGTATTAAAATATGTGCCATAGAATATCATAGAAAGGACAAACATGCCACTCCAAAATGTCCTGATGCAGGAAACGAAGAGCTGCGCACAGAATGCTGTCTGTGGTAAGCGCAGACCCGCATTTGTTAAGTTTGAGATGAAATGTTTCAAATGGTTTATTAAATACATTAACGATTCTTTAGAAAAATGATAACGCTCCCTCCTTCAAATTATTTTCATATGAAAAACATATGAAAAAACATTGATAAGTGGCTAAACATATGAAAAACATATGAAAAGACATATGAAAACACATTGATAAGTGGCTTTATGACCCTCTCACGGTGGAAAAATAATATAATAAGCTGTGCCTTTAAATCCACGGGCTCGTCATCAAACGTCCACGCCCTGTTCAGTAACCTCCGAAACGAACTTACCCCGAAACATAACCTGCTCCGGAGCAGAGAGTAAGTTGCTATGGTCACATACATAACCTGAATTTACCTCCTTTTTTGGAACCGAAAACTGAGGTTAATCACTAACTTACCCTCAAACCTACCTGGGTATGTCACATAACCCGCTTTCTAGAACACACCCAGGTTTGTCTAGTCTGTGTGTTGTGTTATTTGTTATGTGTTCTTAGTTTGGGTAGTGATGGGTAGATGAGGCGTCAGGAAGCGTTTCGACACGTTGCAAAACTGTATTGATACTGTGTCACTGAATACTAACACCTTCTGGACTTTAAAACTCCCTACAGGCAACCTACAGTAGTTGACGGACTCAGCTGACACTGATTTGATGACTTAATGTATACAATAATATAATTTAAGCCATTGTATGTTATATAGTATTATTTCATATCTTAATTTAAATATTAAAATTGATATTTTTAGATACAGTCAATAAAATGGACATGTATTATAACGTAAAAATCTAAGTGAACATGTTGTGAATGAAGATGCCTTTTTTGTTGTTTTTAAACAAATTTAGTCTGCCTGCCTACTGCAATGAGGAGATCTTTTTAGTACACAATTTCCAAACAACAAGAAACAAATAATGCTGAATAACTTCAGTGATGTGGGTGTAGACAGCTGCTATTCCGCCTGCAGTCTACTGACTGCTTCATTGCACTTAGAGGAACTGCGGAACCAGAGTGATGCTGCGCTTTGTTGCTGGGGTCAACACACTGAGGTGGTTTTGTTTAAATAGGAAAGTTCTGTCAAACAAATGCGACATTTAACCTGCATAAAATAATATGATTATTAAACTAAGAGTCACTTTGAAATTAATCTGAATTTAATTAATTAATTTATTAATTCATTAATACAGTTTGAGTTTTTTTTTAAATTAAATCAAAAAAGACACCTTATTTTCCAATATGAGATGAATTATGGATGACTTTGACGATGAACGGCAAACACTCAGGGATTCCTTTCGGCGGATGCATACCGACACATGCGCTTCCTTATAAACACAGTCTGGCGCGTCAGACAGTGACTGATACAGAAACTGTATCGGTCACGTGCTTTCCCAACGCAATTTGCACCCAACACAGTGTTTCGCACTATGAGCTTGACCCATGCACCGACGCATCGGTGTTGTCGGACCCATCACTAGTTTTGAGTAACTTACTTAGTTCACCCCTTCTCTGCAGTGATTTTCAGTTTTGCTATTTATGTCTATTGGTTCCTGTGTATTTACGTACTTGTCTTATTCTGCTCTTAGCAGCACCCTGGGTTTATTACATTCTTTTTGTTCTTTTTGGTAATATTAAAGCTATTTGTATTCAGGTTTCTGTCCCTGGGTTGTTGCGTTTCGGGCCACCCTCCATCCATCCATTTTCATCTGCTTATCCGGGGCATGGTCGCGGAGGCAGCAGTCTGAGCAGAGAGTTCCAGACTTCCTTCTCCCTGGACACTTCCTCCAGCTCTTCCGGTGGGACCCCAAGACGTTTTCACAGGCCAGCCGAGAGACGTAGTCTCTCCAGTGTGTCCTGGGTCTTCCTCAGGGCCTCCTACCGGGGGAAACATGCCCGGAACACCTCCCCAGGGAGGCGTCCAGGAACCATACAAACCAGATGCCCGAGCCACCTCAACTGGCTCCTTTTGATGTGGAGGAGCAGCGACTCTACTCCGAGCTCCTCCCGGGTGACAGAGCTCCTCACCTTATCTCTAAGGGAGCGCCCAGCCACCCTACGGAGCAAGCTCATTTCAGCTGCTTGTATTCGTGACCTTGCCCTTTCGGTCATGACCCAAAGCTCATTACCATAGGTGAGGGAAGGAACATAGATTGACCGGTAAACTGAGAGCTTTGCCTTTTGGCTCACTGCATTACTGGAGCCGCTGCACCGATCCATCTGTCAAACTCATGCTCCTTCCTTTCCTCACTTTCCTTAAGTACCCAAGATACTTAAACTCCTCCACTTGGGGTAGCAACTCTTCTCCAACTCTTCTTCCTCCTGGAGGGGGCAAACCACCTTGTTTCCGGTCGAGAATCATGACCTCAGATGTGGAGGAACTGATTCTCATCCCAGCTGCTTCACACTCAGCTGCAAACCGCACCAGCGCATGCTGGAGGTCCTGGACCAATGAAGCCAACAGGACAACATCATCTGCAAAAAGCAGAAATGCTATCCTGTGGTCCCCAAACCAGAACCCCTGCAGCCCCTGGCTGCGCCAAAAATTCTGAACAGAACCGGTGACAAAGGGCAGCCCTGCCGAAGTCCAACATGCACAGGGAACAGGTCTGACTTATTGCTGGCAATGCGAACCAAGCTCTTGCTCCGGTTGTACAGAGACCGAACAGCCCTTAGCAAAGAGCCCTGGACACCCCCCACAGGATGTCACGAGGGACGCTGCTCTGCCACCAAAGAGCTTACCTACTACCTCGATGACCTCCGCCTGGGTGATGGGCGAGTCCGCCTCTGAGTCCCCTGCCTCTGCTTCCTCAGCAGAAGACCTGTCGAAGGGTGCTGGCTAATGGAGGTGACGATTTGAGTGCGTTGGCCTCAGTGCGCCGACGAGCCCGACGTCCCCTGGGTTTGACGCTCCTTCCCCGGCCCGACTGAAGTGGCACGGTCTCCGTGCCGAAGCATAGGGCTAGCCCCGACACATCAACACACGCACCCCAGCGGGTTAGCAGGTCTAGGCCGATGATGCACTCGTCACGGATGTCAGCAAGCCAAACTCATGGCTCACCTCTAGCTCCTTCACAGTGACCTGCAGCGCCCGTTTTCCTGGCATCACAGTCTTTTCCCCAGTAACAGTCACTAGTTCTGTTGTAGTGGGGGTCCACCCCTCCGGGAGTGGACCGGTTGTGCCCGGGAGAAACCCCCGTCGCAGCAAGCAGATGGTAGACCCCGTATCCACCAGGGCCCGACATTGCTGATCCTCTATAACACAGTCCACATATAGTCCTTTAATAAATCCGCAGCGACCCACTGTGTGGAAGTTCCCGGAGAGGGGTGTGTGTGATTGGAGTGAGTGTCCCCTCACCACCTCACTCTGCTCCCGTTTCCCGACGGTGACCCGGCCTTAGCTTTCGGGGAGGGGGCGGGGCAGTCACAAGCATCTCCCGCATCAGGTTATTCAGAAGCAAGCTGCTTTCCAGCACAGCTCGCTCCAGCTCCCGCAGTTCTCCTTCCATAGCTCCTCTTTTCTAGTCTAACAAGACAGGTTAAAGATCCCACTTCTGACACCAATGTTACGAGCCTCAGTGTGACACTCCTTTATTTTCTTATATCAACAGCGGGGTCACAACAGGTCTCACCACACTCTTTTTAAGCCCCCTGGAACTACACAGAACAAAAACTCCCGCTCCTTTCTCCCGGAAGCACACCTGACATCAGGCAACTATCTGCGCTTCAAAATAAAAGAGCCACATAACACAATACGAACTGGAACAGTCAACCAAACTATGTACACCCCCCCCCCGGATCGCTACAATATTTTTCGCATAACGTTTGTTCAATGTCTAAACATGAGGAGTCGTCTGTTGGACTGGGTTTATCCATTTGTGGACATGGTTCAGTCTGTTGTCAAGAAAATAGTGGTGGAAGTTAGGTAGTTCTAGGCTCTTGGATTTTTGAAGTTTTGAAACTAATTCGTGGTGGCTTGGTTTTCCATAGAAACTGGGAGATGTATGGGCTGGCTGAGTTGGAATCATTGAGAATATGTAATTAATTTTGAGGATCCTCATTTTTGTGGTGGCAATTCTTCCCATAAGTGAAATGGGTAAGAACTGCCATCTTTTGAGGTTGGCTTCTATTTGTTTTAATAATGGATTGTAGTTTAGATCAATAGGCTCCGATAGCCTAGACAATTCAATGTCCAAGTATTTAATGTTCCCTGAGTGGAGTGTGTTGGAAAACGTGTTATTCACCCTTAGGTTAAGTAGTAGCACTATAGATTAGAATATTCTGAAAGTCCTGAGAATTCATCTATGAGGCTGATAGTTCTTGTCATTTCCATCCATCCATCCATCCATTTTCATCCGCTTATCCAGGGCCGGGTCGCGGGGGCAGCAGTCTAAGCAGAGAGTTCCAGACTTCCCTCTCCCCGGACACTTCCTCCAGCTCTTCCGGTGGGACCCCAAGACGTTCCCAGGCCAGCCGAGAGACGTAGTCTCTCCAGCGAGTCCTAGGTCTTCCTCGGGGCCTCCTACCGGTGGGACATGCCCGGAACACCTCCCCAGGGAGGCGTCCAGGAGGCATCCGAACTAGATGCCCGAGCCACCTCAGCTGGCTCCTCTCGATGTGGAGGAGCAGCGACTCTACTCCGAGCTCATCCCGGGTGACAGAGCTCCTCACCTTATCTCTAAGGGAGCGCCCAGCCACCCTGCGGAGGAAGCTCATTTCAGCCGCTTGTATCCGTGACCTTGCCCTTTCGGTCATGACCCAAAGCTCATGACCATAGGTGAGGGTAGGAACGTAGATTGACCGGTAAATTGAGAGCTTTGCCTTTCGGCTCAGCTCCCTCTTCACCACGACGGACCGATACACCGACCGCATTACTGCAGCCGCCGCACCGATCCGTCTGTCAAACTCACGCTCCTTCCTTCCCTCACTCGTGAACAAGACCCCAAGATACTTAAACTCCTCCACTTGAGGCAGGAACTCTTCTCCAACCTGGAGAGAGCAAACCACCTTTTTCCGGTCGAGAACCATGGCCTCAGATTTGGAGGAACTGATTCTCATCCCAGCCGCTTCACACTCAGCTGCAAACCGCACCAGCGCACGCTGGAGGTCCTGGACCAATGAAGCCAACAGGACAACATCATCTGCAAAAAGCAGAAATGCTATCCTGTGGTCCCCAAACCAGAACCCCTGCAGCCCCTGGCTGCGCCAAAAATTCTGAACAGAACCGGTGACAAAGGGCAGCCCTGCCGAAGTCCAACATGCACAGGGAACAGGTCTGACTTATTGCTGGCAATGCGAACCAAGCTCTTGCTCCGGTTGTACAGAGACCGAACAGCCCTTAGCAAAGAGCCCTGGACACCCCCCACAGGATGTCACGAGGGACGCTGCTCTGCCACCAAAGAGCTTACCTACTACCTCGATGACCTCCGCCTGGGTGATGGGCGAGTCCGCCTCTGAGTCCCCTGCCTCTGCTTCCTCAGCAGAAGACCTGTCGAAGGGGTTGTACTCCTTCCACCATCCAATAACATCCCCAGTTGAGGTCAACAGCTCCCCACCTCCACTGAAAACAGAGTTGGTAAAGAACTGCTTCCCGCTCTTGAGGCGCCGAACAGTTTGCCAGAATCTCTTTGAGGCCGAGCGATAGTCCTCCTCCATGGCTTCCCCGAACTCCTCCCAGGCCTGAGTTTTTGCCTCCGCAACGACACGGGCTGCAGCACACTTGGCCTGCCGGTACCCATCAGGTGCCTCAGGAGCCCCACAGGTCAACCATACCTGGTAGGACCCTTTCTTCAGCCTCTCAGCTTCATCCCTTACTGTACCTCCGGCGTCCACCACCGGGTTCGGGGATTACCACCACGACAGGCACCGGAGACCCTGCGTCCACAGCTCCAAACGGCCGCGTTGACGATGGAGACGGAGAACATGGTCCACTCGGACTCTATCTCTCCAACCTCCCTCGGAATCTGGTCGAAGCTCTCCCGGAGGTGTAAGTTAAAGGTCCGTCTGACAGAGGGTTCAGCCGGGCGATCCCGACAGACCCTCACAATACGTTTGGGCCTGCCAAGTCGTTCCAGCCTCCTTCCCTGCCAGCGGATCCTACTCACAACCAGGTGGTGATCAGTTGACTGCTCAGCTGCGGTCCACCCTCCTAGTTTGTTTGTAGGACAGCCCATGTTTAGTGAGTGCCTCTCGTTTGAGTCTTTGTCCTCAGTACTGTATATAACAGTGAGTTAGGTGGGGGTCTGAATAAATATCCCAACACCTCCCATCAGATGCCGTGGCTGAAGTACACAGAGGGCCAGACGACTATTCTCTGCGTCTGTCTCCGCGGCTCTTCACTTCCCATCTCATGCCTCCAGGACTGAAGAACAAGAAGGCAAAGGTCTGTCTGTCATTTTTATGAAGTAAATTATGTTGTACAGTAAGTTGCGGACTAACAAATATGCTGCTGGTGAAAGTGTCGATAAACGACCTGCTTAACTTAGAGCTTAGAGAAAGGCCGGAAGAACAAACCAGCATCCCATATTATGCCAAACAACAGAGACGTTGGCGAGACTAACAAACAGGACCCATATGCACAATCATAGGTCATATAGAATAAATTGTTAAGAAATGACAAGAAGAGACTATGATGAAAATGAACGAAAATCAGGAGAACAGAGCAATTATGATTGTGTGCCTTTATATTTTGGCCCAATTTAGCAATTATAAATGGTCTGTTTGTAAACATTTGTTTTTTCCGTGTTTTAATGAAAGCCTTATTTTAATGCAGTTTTTTTAATTTCAAAAAACACACAGTCACCACTGTTCATCAATTTAAATAAACTGTATCAATTGAACACAGAATCACAGCAAACTAATCAAATACCAAAGTCTTAACATTATAACACATTAGAAAATAGTCTTTAGTGCAAGTTGACAGATATGTTCGTTTTACAAAGTCTGCACTCAGGTTTGCCGTCTCCAATATCCTTGAACTGCATCCAAATGCTGCTTCTTTTTCGGTATTCGGTCAATATTTCACTGTTTTACTGAATACCTGTTTCCGAGAGATTTTCTAACGCGGGAGCGCGTACCGCCTCATTAAAGAGAATTACGACAAATCTTTCCGTTGTTTACACGAACGTCAAAGGCGGCGGACCCACATGCACGACACAGACAGACTGCGATATGAACACGAAAGGATTTTATTCCAAAACTCAGAGTCAGGATCAGGCAGGGTCATACACAGGTAAGCAGAAAGGCTCAATGCAAGGGTTCAGGCAGGCTCAGTTCCGTGGACAGACAGGGTTTGTTTACCGTGTTGGCAGAGATTGGTTCAGCAGACGATGCAGGCAGGGATCAGGCAAGGCTCGGTAATGGTAGGCAAAACAAGATCGGAAACACGGGTCGGGACTAGAGCACAAACGCAGGATGATGGTGAATGCACGTAAACACACACTAACAATCTGGCGAGGTACTAGGGTGAGAGGTGGTGCTTAAATACACAGTGACCTGATGACGTGCAGGTGTGACTTATGACCGGTAGAAACAAGAAACAGCTGAGACACGAGGTAAACAGGAAGTCCTTTCAAAGTATTAGCGGAAGTAAAACCAAGACGTGACAGTAAACACAGCTGTGGAGTGAGTGGCAGGAAGTCCTTCAAGATAAAACCCTAGAATAGAACCAGACAATACCAAAAATAAAGAACTCAAAATAGAACAAGGAGCAGGACCAGAGACTGTGACAGTACCCCCCCCCCCCAAGGGGGGGGGGGGTACTAGACGACCTAGATTCTAGACGACCAAAGAAACCAAAACAGCTGAGCAGGGTGGGCAGAGGGAGGACTGGCGGAGGGCAAGAACCAAAAGCAACCCGCATGGTACACCTAGAGGGGAGGCGGAGGGGGACTGGGGGAGGGCACAATGGGAACCCCTATCAAAACAAAACTCACGCCCGAACACAACAAACCAGAAGACCCACCAGAAAAAACAAAACAAAAATGACCATGAGTCTCTGTAATGGAAAAATTTTTGCCTTGTGCTATTTCTTATCCAACACAGTCATGTGCTGGTTAGGTGCAATACTGAACTGAATATTCTTACACAAACAAATAATCTCTTGTGCCCTGACGTACATCAAGTCCAAACATCTGATGTTCCATTTGACTGACTAATAATTTATGATATATGTTTGTGTTTTACACCCGGACTCTGGCTCCTTCCTATCTGACTCCCCACCAGACCCAAGGCTGTTAAACCCAATGCATCTTTTCTTGGAAGCTCGGTGTTCCTTCCTTTGGATAACAAGATATGACGATGCAGAAGTGAGAAAGCAAACATTCTCACTCACAGCGAGATAAGGTGGCGCAAACAATTCCATTGCTGCAGAGAGACATTCCACCAGAGCCAGAGAAAGGGGTTAAAAGGCAGAAGCGACTTGAGGATCGTGGGCTCTTTGCATCACACCTTCGTGGTGTGTGCACTGATCTCCCCAGCTGGTTTTTGGTTTGTTGATGTGCACGATTAACATCCGTGCTTTTTCTTTGCTTTCCCCATTATTTTTATTTTCTTTATTATTTCAATAAATCGCACAAAAGGACAACTCTCTCTCATCTACTTCTTTATGGAAAATTTCCACCACAGAAATTGGCGTCTACGAACAGGATCCGCTGCAGGTCGTCTGGACGGTGTGACCAGGGACGATAGTCCTGAGAACTAGGGTCGCTCAGCCTCCAACCTCTTCAGCTGTTCTGAGTGGGAGGACTGCTCACCCGTCTGGATCGCCTCTGACGAGATCCAACGAACACAAAATGCAACCTCTACTCGGCCCGGTGAGAGAGATTCCGTTTTGTTGCGACTTATCGAAGAAAAAAAAAAAAGAAAAAAAGAAAACGGGTTTGAAATTGGTTTCAGGTATTCGGGGTTTACTTGGCTCTGATCATTTGGTTTAAGGAAAGTAAGGCAAATAACAAGTAATTCTAAAGCATCCCCAACTGGACTAAAACATACAACGACAAAAGAAAATATAACTAGGACTAGAGATAATAATATTTCTAAAACGACTATGTGGCTGAAAACATCTAAAATATAAAAATTAGGACCAAACTAATTTTTTTTTTTTAAATTTTAAATTTAATGTTCGGGTAAAATGAATTAGGTCAAAGTCTGCCCTGGTGGCCGAGACGGTGGTTGCTAAGGGTTGGCTCGTGGAACAAGCTTGTTGTGTCTGTACTGAGGATACAGACCTGTGTGCAGATCTGAGCGCAGTCCAAAGGGAGTGGACAAGAAATAAAAGACGGCTTCTGAAATACGGAGCGCGTTTGCAGTAGGAAGTGTTTTTGAGATACGAGGGACCCGGGTCTTAGAGGGGCCTGACGGTGAGGGAGCACTTTGAGAACCCTGTCGCTGATCTGAGCGGTTCCCTTTCTACGGAGACGTCCGTGGAAGAGAAATTTCGAAAAAAGGTTCCGGCCGGAACACAAAAAAGTCTAAGGCAGGAAACCGCTGGGACTCTGAAAGATGGGTTCGGGGCGATCTAAGTCTCCACCACCAGACTGCAGCGCTAGATGTCAACGGGGTGGAGACTGGTGAACGACTTCTGACCCCATGTGACGTATTCACCTACTTTGCATACTTTAAAAAAACTTTTTTTTATTCTGCCTGCATGTGCAGCAAACAGTGAACTGGGTACCTCCACATTCTAATGACACACTACATGTTTTTATTTTCATTTTTCAGAGGACGCTCTGACCCAACACTCAGCCTTACGGGAATCCCTGCTTCCCTGTGGCTCACACACAGACATGATGTAGGTTTGATCAGAGGATGTGAACCAGTAGTCATCACACCTAAATCTGACCACAGACCATGATTTAAACAACAACACCCTCTCAAAGGAAGCCATAGACAGCGTTAATGCAGACACCACTAAGCTACTGAAACATTGGACGCTACAGGCCACAAAGAGAGCCTGTCTAAATTACAGTTTGTTCAGACAAAGGGTCATTGTAATTACAGCTGATGGCAAATCCATCTCACCCAACAGAGTTGAAGCAATTTGAAACCTGCCTAAACCGTGCACGTATAAACAGCTGATGTCTTTTCTAGGTCTTTGTTCTTATTGTAGGACCTTCATTCCTAACTTTACTGTCTTTGAGGCCCCACTCAGGGTTCTGATGCAGACATCTTCATCGTCCACTTCTTGTCTCACGTGGACGTCTGAGGCTGAACAACGTTCACTGACCTCATGCTTGCTCTTCAGTCGACTCCTACTTTGGGTCTTCCTGATCTGACCTTACGTGACCTTTCACTCAAACAGTGGATGAGGGATCAGGTTGTACGACTTCTGTTCTTTTGTCCTCATGCTGTGTCTTTGATTGTTTTGGAATAGATCACATCTTTCTACAGCCCGATGGCTTAGATGCAACACCACCTTGCTCAACATGCTGAACATTACTATCAAGAGGTCGTCTTGAAGTCTGGCTCTTTGCTTAGACACTACTCTGCTCAGGCTGCAGAGTTGATCCTATTGACTGAAGCTGGTTAACTAAAAGTCTGTTACCATCTACACAGACTCCACAGACGCTCTGTGGAAGCATAGGAAGCTTTTGAAGTCTGATTGCAAATCTATCTCACATCATGATTAGGTTCTGCTTTGCTGGACGCTGTCCTGCTGCCTACAGCTAATGCTGTTTGTAACCGTCCGACTCACAACATCATAGACAACTTTGTTTCTGCCGACATGCAGCTGCAGACGCTGCTGCGAAGGTTGCTGCCCAACAACCCCTCCTTCTCCTCATCCTCATTTCCCTCTCCAACTCTCTCTACCCTTCCTTCCTCATCTCCCTGTGCTTTAAACATTTGTACCTCACAGGAACGCAGACTCTGGCTGACGAATGGTTCCACCTGTAGCCATGGAGTCTGGTTTGGGCCTGACGACAAACTGTGCCGCCCAAACACTTTTTCCCCACAATTCAGATTTCCCAACAGGTGACAACGGGTGACAGGACCACTACACACCATCCGACCAGGAGACTGGGCAATCGTTAAGGAGTTCAGGAGGAAGCATTGGGACTCCAAACGATGGCGAGGCCCCTTCCAGGCCCTTCTGACGACCCACACGGCTGTAAAGATCGCAGAGGGAGCGACTTGGATCCACTCCATCCAGGAAGGTCCCGGATCCAACAGACGACCCTCCATCTACATCTACACCACACGGAGAAAACCACCACTGACGAAAAGAATTGAGAAGGACGACCCTCGCTGTGCTCACACAGGCACTGAGGCGAGGCTGCGTTGACCGTTCAGCTAAAGGTGTGAGCCAAACGCCGCCTGAAGCTGCGCCGATGAATCACACTATCAGACCATACATCTACACACACGCTCCTGAGAAAACACACACACGAGCAGCCTTGAGTTGCCGACGCTGGACGACGTGTAGACTCTTCACATCGCGGGGAGTGACGGTGACATTGGGAGGAAACCTGGCGGTGATAACGAATCCCAAGTGTCTCTGTGATCAGCTGATCACAACCTGAAGAACCCCAACAAACTGTCAATACTTCAACACACAGGTTGGAAACAATCTAACGCTACTGTTCATCACACCTTCGTGGTGTGTGCACTGATCTCCCCAGCTGGTTTTTGGTTTGTTGATGTGCACGATCAACATCCATGCTTTTTCTTTGCTTTCCCCATTATTTTTATTTTCTTTATTATTTCAATAAATCGTACAAAAGAACACTGAGGGTGCCCTTGAGCACTGAGGGTGCCCTTGAGCTGGGCCAGCGTCCACGGGGCCCACCCCGAACGGCGATGTCCTCCAGGCGGACAACAATCCCGGAGGCTGAGTGGTCGAGGCGGACGGCGCTGCAAGCGGCAGAAGGTGCCAAGGGCGAGGCCACCAGACCGGATGACGAGTCCAGGATGGACATGACGCTGGAAACGGGACCAGACGGGGAGCAGAGACGAACGTGGCCGGAGCCGGGCCACCAGGAACCAATGCTGGAGCAGAGACGAACGTGGCCGGAGCCGGGCCACCAGGAACCAATGCTGGAGCAGAGACGAACGTGGCCGGAGCCGGGCCACCCGGAACCGATACTGGGGTGACCTCCTCCTGGAGGTCGGCAGGAACCGATGCTGGGGCGACCTCCTCCTGGAGGTCGGCGGGACCTGCGACCAGGACGGCCTCTCCAGGGCCAACAGGAACAGGAACTAGAACGGCGCCCTCCATGGGGCTGACAGGAACAGGAACTACAACGGCGCCCTCCGTGGAGCCGACCGGAACTAGAACAGCGCCCTCGGTAGAGCCGACCGGAACTAGAACGGCACCCTCGGTGGAGCCGACAGGAACTGCGGCTGGAACGACCCAGTCGGGCCCGACAAGGACCAGACTGGTCTCTCCTGTACCAGCAGTGGACAACACGACCGCCTCCCTAGGACCGACAGGGACAGGGACGGTCACTGCTACCAGGTCGGCAGGGCTGCTTGCGGTCTCCTCTCTGGAGCCGGCAGGGCTGCATACGACCTTTGAGCTTGACGGGACGGGCGCTGAACCCGACTGGGCTGGAGCCAGGCTCAACTGGCGTGTTGTGCCACCTGGCTGGGGCAAGACTGGAGCGTGAGCGTGACGTGATTTGACTGGAGCACAACGTGTCCGGGCTGGAGCCTGAACGCGACATGACCGGGCTGGAGCTTGAACGGAGCCCGACTGAACTGGAGCTGGAGCCTGAACGGAGCCCGACTGAGCTGGGGCTGGAGCCTGAACGGAGCAGGGCTGGGCTGGAACCTGAGCGGGCCACGACTGGGCTGGAACCTGAGCGGAACCCGACTAGACTGGAGCCTGAGCGGAACCCGACTGGACGGGAACCTGAGCGGAACACGACGGGACTGCTACTGCCTGTGATTCTGTGGCGAGAACGGGGGCATGAGACGGTGGACCACACAAGTGCAGGAAGTCCTCCCAGCGGAGTAAAACTGGAGCTGGGCAGGCTGGTGCAGTAGCAACGGTCAGACGGGGCTGGGGAAAGGAAACTGAAACCGGGACCGTGGACTGACCTAGTGTGGGAGGAGGAGCAGAGGCGTCAGCCGAATCCGGGGGCATCGGAGATGCGCCCAGGACTGGTGTAATCCGAGTGGGCGACGTGGGGGCTGGTGTGGTGCGGATCTTTAAAAAATTGCGGAGGTCGCGGGGTAATTCGGCGCACGAAAAATCCATGGCTTAATCCTCCTCCGAACGCGAAAAGGCAAGAGCAAAAAAACTCCCGACTGAGTCGGTACCTGAAAGCCGGCTGGGTCCGATTCTGGCCAGATTGTTCTGTCAGAACGTCAAAGGCGGCGGACCCACGGTACAGACAGACTAGGATATGAAAACAAAAGGATTTTATTCCAAAACTCAGAGTCAGGATCAGGCAGGGTCATACACAGGTAAGCAGAAAGGCTCAATGCAAGGGTTCAGGCAGGCTCAGTTCCGTGGACAGACAGTGTTCGTTAACCGTGTTGGCAGAGATAGAAGTACCGTAGTCTGGTAATTACCCTGCCTGTCACAAGACAGGCAGGGTAATTACCAGACAGGTTCAGCAGACGATGCAGGCAGGGATCAGGCAAGGCTCGGTAACGGTAGGCAAAACAAGATCGGAAACACGGGTCGGGACCAGTACAAAAACGCAGGATGATGGTGAATGCACGCGAACACGAACTAACAATCTGGCGAGATACTAGGGTGAGAAGTGGTGCTTAAGTACAAGGTGACCTGATGACGTGCAGGTGTGGCTAATGACCGGCGGAAACAGGGAACAGCTGAGACACGAGGTAAACAGGAAGTCCTTTCAAAGTATTAGCGGAAGTGAAACCAAGACGTGACAGGAAACACAGCTGTGGAGTGAGTGGCAGGAAGTCCATCAAAATAAAACCCTCGAATAGAACCAGACAATACCGAAAATAAAGAACTCAAAGTAGAACAAGGAGCAGGACCAGAGACTGTGACAACCACTAAGCTCACTGTATTAGTAACGTCAGGCGCTGTTACGTCTTTCACATAATGGTATCGTGATTTACCAAATGCTGCACCCATAAATAGTCTCGCTCTCCTGTACACGGATTTTCCTGGCCATTAGCGGCTCTTCTACTTCTTTACAAAGTCGTGTCGTGCCAAAAAGTGACTGTCTGCCAGAAATTTCCGAGAGATTTCCTAACGCGGGAGCGCGCACCGCCTCCTTAGGCGTTTAGCTCGGTTTGTGTAGGACTGCAGCTGCTTATTTCGGTTTCAAAAAGCCATAACTTGTAAATATTATCCGCTACACGTTTTCTAGTGGACGTAGTGACGCCACGTCTTTTAGATTTTGTGTAAACGACGGAAATAATCATCGTATGACATGAGGCTAGGACTCAGATCTACGACCCAATACTGCTGCAACATGTTTGTTCTTCACATTTTGACTCTGATTGAAACTTAACGAGTAACTTAAATCTGTTAATATAAACAAGGAGAGCTCCGCTGACTTAAAATGAGGCAGAAATAGGCTTCTTGTCAAAAGATATTGGCATTAATCACTTTTTGGCAATGTAAAATGAGCATTTTACTGGTTGTACTGTTCTCAGACAGGTACAGACAGTGGTCAAGTGAACTGGATGTTTATTAAATTAAGAAGAAAGAAAGGAAGAAATAGGCTTCCTATCAAAATATATTGGCATACTGTAAATCACTTTTTGTACTGGTCTCAGAGAGGTACAGACAGTGGTCAAGTGAGATGGATGGTCATTAAACTTGCCATTTTAACTTAATGAAGTTAAAATTAGGAAGAAATAAGCTTCTTATCAAAAGATATTGGCTTTAATCACTTTTTGGCAACCTGAAGACAGCATCTTACTGGTTTAACTGGTCTTAAACAGATGTAGACAGTGATAAGATGTACTGGATGCTCATTCAATCTGTTAATATAACCCAGCAGAGCTCCATGAACTTAAAGTAAGAGAGAAAGAAGCTTTCAGTAAACAGATATTGGCTTTAATCACTTTGTGGCAACATTAACCCGCATGCTACTGGTTCTACTGGTCTTAGGCAGGAACAGACAAAGATCAGATGGACTGGATATTTATTACATCTGTAAATATAACAAAGCAGAGCTCAATGTATTTAAAATACAGCCGAATTAGGCTTTTGATCAAAAGCTTTGGCTCTAATCATCACATTTTGGCAACACGAAAGCATCTTACTGGATTAACTGGCTCATGCAGATATTAAAAGTGGTCAAAAAACTCTGTGGTCACAGTTTCAATCAGAGTCAAAATGTGAAGAACAAACATGTTGCAGCAGTTTTGGGTCGTAGATCTGAGTCCTAGCGTCATGTCATAGAGTTAAACGGTCACGGTCAACGATTGCTGTAAAGAAAATTACGACAAATCTTTCCGTTGTTTACAAAAAATCTAAAATTGTGGCATCACTACGTCCACTAGAAAATGTGTAGCGGATAATATTTACAAGTTATGGCTTTTTGAAACCGAAATAAGCAGCTGCAGTCCTGCACAAACCGAGCTAAACGCCTAACGAGGCGGTGCGCGCTCCCGCGTTAGGAAATCAATTTCTGGCAGTCAACCCTAACCCCTTAACCACAGTCCAGACTCCAGTGGTTATGTGACTAACTATGCAAATGTTTCTATTGTTTCTAGTGGCGATTAAGAGCTGACATGGAGAAGATCAGCGATTACCTCAACAGGTATAAAAATCACACCTTTATAAAAGGTTTAACAACTGCAGAGCACATTGATTCACTGCAGAGCTTTGAAATACGAGACGGCGACATTTTTGCCGTGACTTACCCAAAGTCAGGTCAGTGAATTTGAGGTAGATTGTCTGAATTTACTGTCCTGTACAGTACAACGTTTGGACTTTTCTTTCTAACAGGAACAATATGGATTCAGCAGATTGTCATCTCCATCTGTGAATTAGATGGTAGTTTGAATAAAAATGAAGTCAACCCGAAGCAGATGCCGTGGCTGGAGCACAGTTATGTCCACGATGACTATACTCTGCGTCCGTCTCCGCGACTCTTTTCCTCCCATCTCAGGCCGACACTCATGCCTCCAGGACTGAAGGACAAGAAGGCGAAGGTCTGTGTGGAATTGCAGTAGAACATTAACTTCTGTTGTACAGCGATTAGAGGTTAAACATCAGATTCTGTATTTCACATGTTCTACACACTCTTTGGGCTTGGTATCGTACTGGATGGTGAATTGTTTGAATGATTAATAAAAGAGGAAGTACAGTGTGTGCTGGAGCAGGTTGAACAATGAATGTTGTTGCTTTGTCTCAGATTATTTACGTGATGCGTAATCCTAAGGACACCCTGGTCTCCTACTACCACTTCAGCAAAAAATTTGTTGGCCTGGAGACTCCAAAGAGCTTTGACTGGTGTTTTGAACAGTACATGAAAGGCAACGGTGAGATCCACTGGTTGAATGTTACGTCAAGACCATAAAATAGTCCAGATACATTATGGATATTAATATATTGTTAGGAGCCTTTTTTACTTCAAAATCTACAAATTGAGTACATTTCAAGTTGTGGTTGAAATTACACACAAATATCCAATCAAGCGCTATACCATAATTTTAGACCTGGAAGACAAAGAAAGCAACATGTGCATAAGCAAAGAAGCAGAGAGCTCGTCTCCAGGACAGAGTGTTCTTTTTAAACCTGGGTTCAACAGGGGTTGTTTTTTTATCATTTTGGCACCAACCGAGTGTTTTTTTTAGGAGGCTGATGTGAAAATGTGTTGTTTACTTTAGAGGACATCAAGAGAACAGACTGTTCTGTTCACACTGTCCAAAGTGAAACTGAAGATGTTAGAAATTCACAGTTTACTTGTTGTATATGTGGCGACCTGTACAGAGTGTTCCCTTCATTTTGTCCAAAGTCAATTGTGCGCCCGTCCTTGTGACAATGATGAGGACAAACAGTTCAGGATAATGAATGGATGGATGTACCACTGGGCAGCTTTCAGAAAACCATATGATCAAGTGATATAAATACAGTACACGTGAAGAAATAAGAAATACAATTTCTAATTTTGCAGTTTCAGGATCATCCTGGTTTGACCACATCAGAGAATGGCATCTAGAGAAGGACCAGTTCAACATCCTCTTCCTCACCTATGAAGACATGCTTCTGGTACAGTAACATGAGATTTGTGTGGGTTTTCATCTGAGTCACCTTTTGTTAGTTCACTGTTTGTCTTTCAGGACCTGAAGGCAGCTGTAAACAAGATCTGCAGCTTCTTAGGGAAAAACCTCAGTGAAGAAGCCATTGAACAAGTGGTCGAAAAATGCACCTTCAGGACGATGAAGAAAGATCCAAAAGCCAACTACGAGTTTTTACCAAAAGAACGCTTTAGTGGAAGCTTCATGCGTAAAGGTAGCATGATAAAAACAGCCACATGTGCTGAGTTATACAAGCAGACATCAGATTCAGCTTTTGTTTTGCTTTTACAGGTCAGATCGGTGACTGGAAGAACATGTTCTCTGCTGCTCAGAGTGAGAGAGTCGATGAAATGCTGCAGGAGAAACTTGGTGACTTGTCACTGAAGTTCATCTGGGAATAAACATTAGCCACAGCAACTTCATGACCTTTAATGTGTTTTCTGCTGATGTCTGGTGAAAATCACAAGAATGCACAAATAATAAAATGTTTTCTGAAGAAATTTTATTAATTCTGAATGAGGAGTTAATTCTTACACATAAGAAGAACACTAGAAAGAAATGGTTGGAGTGCAGTTAAAGAAACTGACAGCGTCCTCTGCCTACTTAATCTGGTTTTGTCAGACATAATTATTTAACTGTCTTTACAAATGACTAGATATCTTAAGATCAGTAACACACATATTGGTATACAATAAACATTACTGTATTTCAAATTCTCTTTAAAACTGCAGAACCTGGATTTTGTTTTTATATTTTCTCCAGATTCCTCCTGTTTTTCACTTTGTTACCTAAAGGATTCTAATCGCTTCCTGTTGGTGGCAGTGTGCGACCAGCAGGCAGGTTTTCAGATGGGGGTTTATACATGAAGAAGCCAACAGTTTACAACCTGCATCAGCCACAGTCCAGAGTCCACACACTTAAGCAAACAAAAGCTCCTGACAATATCAAACTCAAAATAGCAAACGTTTCTGTTATTTGTAGCTGTGATTTAGAACTGGCATGGAGAAGGTCAGCGATTACCTCAACAGGTATAAAAACCACAACTTTGTCACTGGTTTAACAACTGCAGAGCACATTGATTCACTGCAGAGCTTTGAAGTACGAGACAGCGACATTTTCCTCGTGACTTACCCAAAGTCAGGTCAGTGAATATGAATTTCATCATCAGAATTTCCAGTTTACTTTCTTGTTGCACAACTTCTCATATCCTTACCTCCCATCAGGCACAATATGGACTCAGCAGATCATCATCTCCATCTGTGAGTTAGGTGGGGGTCTGAATAAATATCCCAACAACCATGATCAGATGCCGTGGCTGGAGTACACGGAGGGCCACGACGACTACTCTCTGCGTCCGTCTCCGAGGCTCTTTTCCTCCCACCTCAAGCCCGATCTCATGCCTCCAGGACTGAAGGACAAGAAGGCGAAGGTCTGTCTGTCATTTTTACGAAGTAAATTATGTCGTACAGTAAGTTGCAGAAATGCCGATAAACAGACTAAATCCTTTACTGGGAATTATTAAAACACACTTTACCTGCTCAACTTAGAGCGTAGAGACAGGACAGAAGAACAAACCAGCCAATTGTTTATTAAGCAATGACAAGAACACAAAGGGGCTGAGACTATGACCATAATAACTGACTGAACGGAAATCCTAAATAGAAAATCAGGAGAACAGAGTTCAAACACAAAATATGTCCAAATCCTGAAACCTAAAAATCCCAAGACACTAAACAGAAATGCAGCAGTAAACTAACCAGGAAACCGACAACAATGTAGCTGTCCAACTCGAACTTTCCTACTCGACGCAGCATCGCTCTTTCGAAGCGGAAGCGTCTCAGAGCTGTATCTCGAGCTCGTTGCAAATCACGTGACTGATCCAAGCGCGCTGACGACACGTCACGTGACGTGTCCAGTTTATTCGCCGCAGTTTGGTTTGTTTCTATATATAAAGGGTCCAAATCACTGCTAGGAACTGTGGTTTTTTAAAAGGAGAAGGTTCCTGCGTTATTATCATTGTTGTAAGTAAATTAAATTGCTAGAACGTGTTAGGTTTTTAATGTGTTTACATTTAGGTTTATTTATTTTAAACAATGATTCAGTACATACAACACATAGGCACCCAATTTATTCATATGAGTGAAATAAATTAATAGAATAGGTATAATAATAATAGATCAGATCAGGGAGAACATAAACTGAAAGTCAGTTGTGAAGAAGCTCTGGAACAAATTACTGTTTCATGGATATAAGAAAAAAAGCTAGAAAAAATGTGAAGAATTGTGACACTTTTTTGTAACATGTGTAAAAGCACAAGAAAGTTCACAAACATACAAAGTTATCTTCATAGGCCATCACACAAAATCCTACTAGAAGTTGACACACGATGCAATTCAACAAATGAATGTAACATAGACTGTTACATAGAAGAACACAATTATATTTGACTAAATTTTTTTTAATAAAACCTGGAGTTTTATCCTGAACAACCACGTATCAATGAGGGTTTGCCAGCCAGACTGCTCTGATGCAGTTCTCACAGACAACCAGGAAATGTCCTTGTCCTGACTGTATCATGTTTGCGCAGCTGCTCAACTTAGTGCTTCACAAAGCTTTCATTTCACCCTCATAGGACAACACAGGGAAAAACTCACAAAAATAGAAAAACAGCCTAACTAGTAAACAGAAATACAATACCAAATAAACACGACTTTAAGCCTTCCAACAAATAAACCTGAGACATAGAAAAAACGAGTGTAGAGCAGTCGTACAGTAAATACATTGAGTACAGCTATAAGAGCAAATGTCATTCTTATCATTAGTTAAACATGACTAGATTTGGAGCAGGTTAAACAGTAATTGTTGCTTTGTCTCAGATCGTCTACGTGATGCGTAACCCCAAGGACAACCTGGTCTCCTACTACCACTTCAGCAAAAAATTTGTTGACCTAGAGACTCCAAAGAGCTTTGATTCATATTTTGAGCAGTATCTGAATGGCGATGGTGAGCACCACTGGTTGAATGTTATGACCATATGATTCTTTAGTCTGTTGTTGATACACAATTTAAATCTGATTTGGAAGTATTCATCTTGTTATTGTTCTGTTCCTGGGCTGTTGACCTTTTTTAAGACCCTCTCCAGTCATCCTTCTACTGTGTTAACCCCAGTCTCATGACACTTTCTTTATGTTGTTGAGACTTTACTGGGAAACTCTGCAAACCTTTGTGCATACATTTATGAAGTTGCAATCTGCAGTAGGTTTAGAGTTAGCCTAGATATAGTCTGCACCAAACTTTCATAGAACTGTACTATATGATCAAGTGATTTAAATAAAAAGAAAAAGTAAACCGTACATTAAATTTCCAATTATGCAGTTTCAGGATCATCCTGGTTTGACCACATCAGAGAATGGCATCTAGAGAAGGACCAGTACAACATCCTCTTCCTCACCTATGAAGACATGCTTCTGGTACAGTAACATGAGTTTTCTGTGTGGGTTGTTCATCTCAATCACAGTTTGTCACTGTTTGTCTTTCAGGACCTGAAGGCAGCTGTAACCAAGATCTGCAGCTTCTTAGGGAAGAACCTCAGTGAAGAAGCCATTCAGCAAGTCGTGGAAAAATGCACCTTCAGGACGATGAAGAAAGATCCAAAAGCCAACTACGAGTTTGTACCAAAAGAACGGTTCAGTGGAAGCTTCATGCGTAAAGGTAATGATTTATTTAGGTGAAAATATTTTCACATGAAACATGTGACCAGACTTTTGTTCTGCTTTTACAGGTCAGATCGGTGACTGGAAAAACATGCTCTCTGCTGCTCAGAGTGAGAGGGTTGATCAAATGCTGCAGGAGAAACTTGGTGCCCTATCACTGAAGTTCATCTGGGAATAAACATAAGCCACAGAAACTTTAATTTCTTCTCCTGTTGCTGACATGTATCAGAAAATGCACATTTAGGAACTTCTGATGATCAAAGTAACTTTTGTTTCTCCCTCTATCTTATTTTGGTTATGGAGCAAAATGACCCCTCATTAGCATTTGGCCTGTTTCAGTGGTAGATCCATCTACAGTACCTACTGCCGATTTTATATAGCGAAGTTGCCAGACATAAAACGTATCTCAGCCTGCACTTACAGAAGCAAACAGACACATGGATTAACTGAAATAGATCCTGTCTGACAGAAAAAACCTTTGGCATTCTTCTAAAAAGCCTGAGAAAACAGGTGAGCATTGCAGATGCATTTGAAAGATGAAAACACTGTGTCTGAGTAAAAAATTTTAAAAATTTAAAAAAGAATAAAAAAAAAAACTTTTTTTATTTGTTTGGATGACCTTGTAAAAAATACGTAGATACTAGTCGCCATTGGACCCTTCATAGTACACTGTATGCAGTAGACAGTATTTGGGAGGAAGCCAGAGCAAACCTATACTGTAAGAACAGGGGGAACGCACAAACCTTTCATAGAAACACATGTGGCAAATCTGAGGAGTCAAAATTAGTTCCTTCTAGTGTAGCTTTGAGGTCATGACAACTTTTGTGCAGTTGTCTCTTTTATCATCAAAACCATGAGCAGCTTCTCACACTGCTCCTCCATATAACAAAGGATCAAACACTCACCATCTTTATTTCTCAGGTTTTTATTGAGATATGATCCACAATATTATGTTATAAGGTCCTGTATTAGATTAGTGACCGGTCCAGGGTGTGACCCACCTCCTGCCCAACAAACAGCTGGGATAAACTCAAATATATTTAATATACATGTATTTTTAATAATTGGTATAAGTAGTATAATAATATCAGAATGAGGGAGCCAAAACATAAAAAAACACCTCTTAACAACAAGTGTCTTTGGCAAAAAGTGCAGACAAGAAACAACATAAAACAAAACACATAGAACAGCACGCTTTGTTATTTAAAGTGTGCTTCAGCTGAAAAAAACATCCTGCTTCCTGGAGGAACAAATGAGAACTTTAAGTAAGAAAAAGATTAGCTTAGTAAATTTATATAGACCT
The DNA here is from genome assembly GCF_900634795.4 of Betta splendens. Classification (NCBI taxonomy): domain Eukaryota; kingdom Metazoa; phylum Chordata; class Actinopteri; order Anabantiformes; family Osphronemidae; genus Betta; species Betta splendens. Next base: position 11,882,051 of record NC_040888.2, read on the forward strand.
ATGTTATCACTCTAAAGATGTTTACATTAATTTTCATATCATGTACTGTAAACAAATCAAAGGTCTCTATTCAAAAAGGTAGAGAGGAAAAAAGGAGACGTGGAAGGAAGAAGAGCAAGAGAGCAGAGCCGCCCCCAGTGCTGGAGGAGGAGGAGGAAGTAGAACCCACGCCAGTGCTGGAGGAGGTTGCATTGGCTCCTCCACTGCTGGAGGGAGGAGACAAAAATGACCCCAGGGTCTGATGCAGAAAGGCGTCGTAGGCTGTCAGTGTGGTGAAGGTCGAAACCGCTGCTCGTGTTTGCCTGGTGGAGTTTGTGGTGACTGTTAACACCGCTGCCTGGTACCAGTAGCTGCCCAGTTTACACATTAGTGGACCACCAGCATCACCCTGAAGAGACAAGAAGATCTATTAGGATTTTACATTAGGACACAATAAGTCGTACAGAATTCATTTATCAAACTACAGAATCAATTTTCCTTGGAAAACTGGTCGACCTCTTATCTTAGAATAAAAACGCTGAAGCACGGCTCTGTGACTTAAAAGTAATAATATTAATTATAAGTATAATTATTTATACAGTAAGTGTAATAATTGTTTTATTCACCTGATCCAATGTTATAGCTACTGTACAAATGCTGCCACTGGTTGATGAGTTCCCACAGTTTACCACAGAGGTCTGGGTCTCCTGCAGAACTTCCTGCACTAAAATAGGCAGAAACAAAAGAAACGAATAAGTAGTAGAACAATTTAATCTTGCTCACATCGTTGCTGTCTAAACTCACCTCCTCCTCTTCCAGAGCTCCAACCAGCAGCCCAGCATGTTGAACCCACAGCAAAGGTTTGTCCATCACCCAAACAGATGGGCTGGATGTAGTTAGACAAGGTGGTTTGGGACGCCAGATGCAGCACTGCTATGTTAGAGCCAGTCAGGTTGCTCAGGGTGATATTTGTCACAGTCAGTGACACTTGATTAGGGTTGGAGCCATATTGGCTCAAAAGACCCAAAACAGCGGTCCAATCAGACGGCCTGGATGAACTGTAAGAAAGAAAATTATTGTAATGAGGACTGAGAAAATTTTAAAATAATTTCTAATAGCTTTGTATTTCATTACGTTATGACCCCTTCTAATATAAATCATTTCCTTGGCACTTTATACACCTCAATATGGAAAGATCAGTTGCTAAACTAAATTTATGGTTGACATCTTCAATATGTTCAAAACACATTGGCTACTTTAAACACACTGTAATGGTAATGGTAAGGGCCATTGTTGGCAAATTACCAAATGGTAAATAGTAAATGTTACAAACTTATAGAGCGCATTTAAACACAGTTGTGGGATCCACTACTTCTATTACACTACTTCTCATTCACCCATTCACTCTCACACTCACAATGTCATCATACTACTACATACTTTGTGAAAACATTTCAAAAGTCATTATCCTCAACTGTCTCTGCTATTTTACCTTGTGATGCAGCTAGCATCACTCAGCACAGAGTCCACAGCCACTAGAGTCCCACCACACACATGGCTTCCATTCCTCTGGAGGCTCACCATCCACGGCCACATGCCAGCTGACGAGTTTCCTCCCAGAATACGAGTATTTAACACAGCTTGGCCACAAACCACAGCTGGAGAGAAAAAGTACACTGTAAACTCAAATGTTCAAATTACATTTGATGACCTTAAACTTTATATCTGATTAAGTAAGCAACAATAGTTTTGGTGGTGATCACATGTTTGTGTCTCCACGGAGACAGGATTTGAAGCTTTGTGATTGGCTGACTTGAAACTGTATGAAAAACACGGCTATAATGCTATTAACTCGGTACCCTTCTCACCGCCTCACTGGCTGCTAGATGTCCGTATTTCTCTCCAACACTGAAAAATCAACGTATGACTAGTTCTGAGTTGAATATAATGCTGCAAATTTCAGTTTTTAGTTTGTGATGTTACACAGCTGTTTGCTACTATATGCAATGTATATTGTATGACATAGTTACAGTACTGTATGTCTGGTTGCATTACAATGGGGGCTTAGGTTTATAACACTGTCCCTCCAGGCCCTTCTCATTGTCAGGTGACAGTGCTACCCATTGCACCACCATGCCGCCCCAGGCTGAAAGTCCCAAAGTCCAAATGGGACACACCTCCAAAGATGGTTGAGAATGACAGAGCTAAGATCCTGTCGGACTTCCAGATACAGACTGACAAACTGGTAATGACCAACCAACCCGACAACAAGAGAATATTTGTCCATCTAATGATAGATGTAGCAATCCCAGGTGATAGCAACATCAGGAAGAAGGAGCACAAGTACTAAGGGCTGAAAGAAGCGATAGAGAAGATGTGGAGGGTGAGGGCACAAGTGGTACCCGTGGTGATAGGTGTAACATACTACACAGGACCCTCAAGCTCCCTGGCCTCTGGTAGAGAACCCGAGCTTGCAGGAATAAGACCGCTCCAAGGAAGGGGTGAGTGGGGAATTTATTTAATATCCTGGCCCAGCCCCTCACATTTTAGAGCCCACTGTGACCTGTAAGTCAAGTTTGCCCACGCCTGGTTTACTGTATACTATATTGAAAGACAGCTTCAAAAAAGAACTACAACTGGTGCAGGATAGACCTGACCTGAACAAAAGTTTAATACCTCCACGAAACCAGACACTTACGTTTTGGTGTTGTTGTGGGAGGGGCTGTGGTTGTTACTGGTGGAAGACCAGTACAAGAGACACTGAGGTCCCCGTCAGTCCCAGTTGATGTGTAGGTGATGAAGCCCGGCTGGTTGCTGGTGATCAGGCTGTTGATCCAGGACTGATACTGGGACACTCTGGTGTAGACTCCAGGAAAATTAGGTAAAGCACAGCCGTTTCCATAACTGACGACTCCACTCTGGGTCCAGCGACCACCCTGCTTGCTCACCATTGGACCACCTGAGTCTCCCTTTGAACACAACACATTTAGTGGAGACAGAAGGACAAATGTGACACAAACACAGTAAAGCTGATTACCTGACAGGAGTCCTTCCCTCCAGCACTTAACCCAGCACAAATCATGTTGCTGGTGATTGCTCCAACTCCATAGTCACAGTTACACTGTCTGTTGCCCACAACTGGGATCTCCACCTCCATTAGGGTTTGTGAAACAGTGTGAGCTGAAGAGACATAAGTTTAATTTTGGAAAAATAATAAGTTATACCTTTAAAATTTATTAAATGATAAACAATTTACAGAGTATAGCACCAAGTATCATGATAATGTTTGTCCTGTCAGGCACTTTGATAAGCTGTACCATGTTACTGTTTCTTACTGTATTTAAACTGGATTAAAAATCCACTACTTTACTTATTTTATTTCTATTTGCTTCATGACTCACATCCACTTGAGGTGACTCCCCAGCCAGTGACCCAGGAGTCAGTGCCGTTGTAGAAGGTGCTGCCTGGCGCTGCCAGACACACAGGCTGAATGTAGTTGGTGAAAGTCACTGCTGATGCCAGCTGCAGAAGGCAGATGTCGTTGTCGTTTGTGTTGGAGTTGTAGTTGGGATGAACAATGACCTTAGTCAGCCCCACATACTGTGCATTAGGGTTGGATCCTGACTGAGTTTGGAGACCCAGTACTGCAGTCACACTGCTTGCAGGGTAGCCGGTACTTAAATGAAACAAGTTGATTATCATTTTTTTTAACGTTTTTTTGTTTTTTTTAACTGGCTTTTATTTTTAAAACTATAAATCAGTCTGCACACAAGATTAGCATTCATTGTTTATATCTATTTTTTCCTTCTATCTTCAAATCTATGGTCACAAAATCGTCAAGTTGGTCAAAAAATCTAAATAATAAACAATGCAATAATTCTGTTACTAACTGTATTGTTAATTTGTATTTGTCTTTAGTGTGGGCATCACACATCTCTACCTTCACTACTCACTTGAAGCAGTGAGCAGCAGTCAGCACCCACTGACTGTTGATGAGGGATCCTCCACAGAAGTGGCTTCCAGAAGTTTGCAGGCTGACCTGCCAGGGCCAACTGCCTGGAGAAGCCTCCTGTCCTCCAACTATCTTGGTGTTAAGTGGAGGCTGACCACACACTGGAGAGAGACAGACATTAAAGCTCCTATTGAGAAACATTACCTACTGTATGAACTGTCATTTTAGAGTAGCTTCCGCATCTGTTGATTGAAAGTCATGACCTTAGAAATGTGCTTTGCATTTTTAATGAAAAACTTTTAACCTCAATTCACATTTTGTCAGATGTTTAATTGCATCTACAGTAATTAAATGATTAATTATTCTGAATTTGACAGAATATTCTGTTGTAAAGTTCATATAACCTGTCACACGTTACACTAGATAAAACAGTAGATTTGTAAGTATTGACTTACCACTTAGCTGTGAGCGACACTCTAAAAGTTAGAGAACAAACAAACAACATTAAAAGATGTTGTGCATATTTAATAGTATGTGTTGTAATGGTATTATAACATAATGTAATATGTAAGACAGTGTAGATAATAAACCCCTTTTCCCTGCATTTACAATAAAATCACTGTTAAATTATCGATTATTACCATATTGTAATCTGTTTTAACCAATCTTTACACACAGTAATCAAACTTTTTTTACTTTGTCCTTTGAAATCATAATATTTTGTAAATAAAAGAAAGTTTTCACTCTACTGTCAGATAAAATTCTAATGACTAATGCACAGTATTAAAATATATGGTTAAAATATCTGCAATAATATTATTTCAATCACAATTATTGTCACTCCAACCTGTTTTACTGTATAAAGTACTATTTACTATTTCCACTATTTCCACTCTAAAAGCCAGTTTCTGACCATATTTAAAGGTACATGTGATATAATAATTCATTTTAAATTTATGACTGTGTAATAAACACGTTTTCTTAACCTCAGTAAATGTTTTACAAACAGAATATGGTCATAAATCAACTTAACAACCTAGTCACAATTCTGAGTGTACGTTACAGTTAGTAGAATTTCAAAAGGCATAGGATTATGTGTCTTGTTTTGCCTGAATGTAGCTGTTACATGCAATGTTAAAGTTGTGAAATGTGACAATTAAAATGTATTTATGCAATGTTTTGTAATTGTACTATGTTAAACAACAAACAAATCTAAAAAGCTTTTATTCATCATTGTAGACATTAAAATGTTATATTCCTGTTTAAAACCTTCTAAATCTACCTAAATGAACAAAGAAGATAACATACACACACGTAAAGGCACATCCAGTATATTTTACCTAAATTTATGACTTAAGTTTCACATTTCTATTTGTAACTATCAGGGTGTTGACTTCTTGCCTAAACAGTACAATATATTAATGATGTAAACATTGTAAGTAGATTTCACAGATCATAAAATGATGGATGTATTGCAAAACATAAACTTTCTTTAATTTGAAATTTAAAATTTTTTATTTGAAACCCTTTTATCTTAGTTGACTCCTTTTATTTTCATTAACTTAAATACAAATTTCCCCTTAACTAGTAAGCAATAAATAGTTGAATGACTAGTTCAGCTGTATTAAGAGACGATTGTTTTTACCTTGTGTCACGAGAATCAGCAGAGTTGCTACACATATCACCTTGAAAGAAATCATGACTGATGTTCCATATGACAGATTCTGCTGCTAACTATGGTACAGAATATTCCTCATCCCTCCTCCTGTTCTCTATCTCTTCCTAGAACCTAAACACGCCTCTTTTCCTGTAATGAACCTGCACAACCACGCCACACCTGAGTGAGAATCAATGCAAGTCAGCTGCTTTGCGTTGTCAAACAGGTCCATGACCGCTCAACACAACCGATACTGGAAACAAGTAGTCAGGAGTCACTATGGACTAGTTTATAATTTAATTCCAAATATATATTTTAGAACAAAGTGATTTTGAATTAATTTTACACCCACAGTAATTAGTACAAAATTTTAGAGAGCAAAAGAGCAATCTCTTAAAATTTGTAAAATTATTCTGTACAATGACAAGCTCCCATTTACATAACTAAAAGAGCTTGTAAAGTGGATGAGACCACCCGCGGTGTGTGTATATCCTTATTTTATATATATATATATTTATATATATTTATATATATATTTATATATATATTTATATATATATATATATATATATATATATAGCAAATGCTACGGCAAGGGGGAGCCAGGACGCCAGGTCAGAGGGGAGGTTTCACCATATCCCCAACCGGAAATTGGGTATGAAGCCACAATGAACACAGACACGCTAAGTGAGGCAGCGACTGACCTGAAAGATAAGATCATGGCGAGATTGAACGGGCAACCCGGAACCCCACTACAACGGCTAAGTGAAGTACCATCAGAAAGTCTCATGGAAGATGTGAATCCCTACCACAACAATCACAGAAACCAATGAGCTGATATACGCTTCAGCATCAGTGATCCTAGAGGTGCTTGGCTATAAGAGCAACCATGGGAGCCATGAGAAACAATACCCACCATGGAAACGAAGGTTGGAGGCAAACAATCAAGGCAGCTCGGAGGGAAGTGAGCCAAATGACAGAGGCCCAGAGAGGTGCAATGAAAAGACCGATGCCCAAGAGGTACGGCCAGATGCCCATACCTGAAGCACTCGAAACTGCCAAGCAAAGGCTACAAGCCTTGGCCAGCCGCCTAAAGAGATACACCAGAGATAACGAAGCCAGACGAATAAACCGGCTGTTCGCAACACAACCTGCGAAAGTGTACTCTCAATGGCAGGGTAATAACAACAGAGCAGACCCACCAAGGCTGGAAACTGAACAGTACTGGAAAGGTATATGGGAAAGGGAGGCATCACAGGACTCACCCTGAATGGCTAACCGAAGGGCGAACGATCCTGATAATGAAGGATCCCTCAAAGGGTACAGTCCCATCCAACTACCGGCCAATAACCTGTCTCTCCACAACATGGAAGCTCCTGTCAGGCATCATCGCGGCTAAGATAAGTGGGCACATGGGTCAATGCATGAGCGAAGCACAGAAGGGCATTGGTAAGGATACCAGAGGAGCCAAACACCAACTCCTGGTTGACAGAACAGTTGCCCAAGACTGCAGAGTGCGACACACCAACCTGTGCACAGCCTGGATCGACTACAAGAAAGCCTATGACTCAATGCCACACACATGGATCACTGAATGCTTGGAGCTGTACAAACATCAACAGAAATCTAAGGGCCTTCATTGCAAACTCGATGAGGTTGTGGAGAACCACCCTTGAAGCCAATGGGAAGCCACTTGCCCAAGTATCGATTAAATGTGGCATATACCAAGGAGATGCACTGTCCCTACTGCTGTTCTGCATAGGTCTGAACCCCCTCAGCCAAATAATAAACAAGACTGGCTATGGATACCGACTCCAGAACGGGGCCACCATAAGTCACCTCCTCTACATGGATGACATCAAGCTGTACGCCAAGAGTGAGCGAGACATCGACTCGCTGATCCACACCACCAGGATCTACAGCTTAGACATCGGGATGTCTAAGATCTACCACACCAGACAAGACCCAAGGTGCATACTGTGCAAAGAGGCCCCTGAGACGATCCAGCACATAACTGCAGGGTGTAAGATGCTGGCAGGAAAAGCATACATGGAACGCTATAACCAATGGCTGGCATAGTATACAAGGAACATCTGCGCGGAGTATGGACTGGAAACCCCAAGGTCAAAGTGGGAAACCCTCCCAAGGTGGTAGAGAACGAGCGAGCCAAGATCCTGTGGGACTTCCAGATACAGACAGACAGAATGGTAATGGCGAACCAACCAGACATTGTGGTGGGGGACAAAGAGCAGAGGAAAGCCGTAGTGGTGGATGTGGCAATACCAAGTGATGGCAACATCAGGAAAAAGGAACATGAGAAACTAGAGAAATACCAAGGGCTCAGAGAAGAACTGGAGAAGGCTTGGAAGGTGAAGGCCACAGTGGTGCCTGTGGTGATCGGAGCACTGGGGGCAGTGACCCCCAAACTGGAGGAGTGGCTACAACAGATCCCTGGAAAAACATCCGACATCTCAGTCCAGAAAAGTGCAGTCCTAGGAACAGCAAGGATACTGCGCAGAACCCTCAAGCTCCCTGGCCTCTGGGAGAGGACCCGAGCTTGGAAAGTGGATGAGACCACCCGCGGAGGGTGAGAATAGAGTGTATATATATATATATATATATATATAAACTACTGTCAACAACAACTTGATTTTATTGGTTTCAGAGTTAGAGAGAAGTAGAAGAAGAATACAGTGCTATTTATATCTTCCTGCAAAGAACTGAATTCAAAGCAAACAAAACACATGAAAGGTAATCTAAACCCACAACAAACAGTAAAGCCTACTGCCACACCCTCAGTGACTTTGCATAAAACTGATGTATATTATATATATAATATATATATATATATATATATAATATATATATATATATATATATATATAATTATATATATCTATATCTCTATATATATATATATCTATATATATATATATATATATATATATATTACATAATATTTTCACCACATTTCCTACTACCACAATTCCTACTACTTTTTCTTCTTTTTTCTAGTGGGGCTTAGTACCTCCAACAAGAGAACCACTGACATAGAAGTACTGTAACTTGTCTAGTTCATTCAACTGCTGAAAGCTTAAAGCAAAGGTTTGAAGCTTTGTTTCAGAAGATGCAGGAACTGATGGAAAGGTTGCAGTGATGTTATTATACATGTGAGCAAATGTTATGACGCAAAGTGGCTAATACATTATTCGTCTTTGAACACGTTGTTCTGACTTATGATAACTTGCATTTCAAAGTACCTGCTTCCTCCTACGGAATAAACTGGTCAAACTCCTTTTCAAGCAAGTACATGACCTTTAATCAGCTGTCTTCATTTAGAAAAATCAAAACAGTCACATAGGCACTCCCTTAAACAAATCTAGTTTTGCTTTGAGACTTTTTGGTAAGGTATAATTAAATCTTTCTTTCATTTATTTAGTTGAAATCATGTGAAAAGATTCTGCAAAAGGAGTCCAAGAAACACTGGTTAAACATGGGAGATTCCCTGTCTGCCTGTGTTCTACAAGATGACGTTAAACCACATTCTTCACACGCGGTATCAAAGAATCAAAGAAGACTCTTGCCAATCCACACCCCTGTTTGCAAGAGGGTTCTAAGTAAAAAACAATTCCTCTTGCTATTCCTCTTCCACCTGTACTGATGATCACTGTAAGTTTACAGTGTATGTATTAAATCTTCTCTCACAGGACCACTGTTCCTGTGAGTGTGGCAACTGCTGTCCAGACATTTCTGTGTGTGAGCAATGCCTCAGAATGTGAGCATATACGTCCAATTTCTGCCCTTTGTTGTTTGCTTAGTTTATTTTCTGTTCTTAGCAGAGCATTTGTCCTTTTCTTCAGGAACGTCAAATTTATGTCAAGTTCTATAGACCAAGCCATTTACTCTCTGATTCTGATTCAGACGTGGTTTCCCTGACACTGTCTGAGAGTTTGAATCTAAACTGTTGTCAAATAATCTAGATACATTTACCATCAGTAAAATTATCTGCCAACGCTTGCAAATGTTTAAATAAGCTCATTTTGCAAAAGCAGAGCAAAGCAGAGGTCCATCAAGACCAGGAAACAAGACACTAGACATTGGACACTTGGACATCAATGGGCTCATTTGCTACTTCTGTTTCTGAATTGTATACATTTTGATGCCCAGTGTGACTGTGCCTGCACCTACCAGCCACCTGAGAGTCCTGCAACTGCCTCTGCTCTTTCCCTAAATGTAAACATGACAACTTCATTTGACTTCTTTTACTTTCATCCTCTAAAAAACAAAAAATATATTTTTAAATCTTTAGTTTAGATGTTTAATGACAAAATTGTGCCTCCTCTGTATCTTCTGTTTTCACATGTTAAAGCTGAACAGTAGTGTGTCTGGCTGTGGCTTCAATTAACTGCTCTAGTGTCATTACATAAAAAGCTGTCAGTTATATGTTTTATGACTCTCAGCTAATGACCCAGGAGTCAGTACTTTTGTAAAAGGTGCTGCCAGCAAACAGGAGGAAGGTACTGTACAGTATACAGTACAGTAGACAATAAGCAGTTACTGTCTCACTGTCAAGCTGCAGGACTCTGCAGGAGTCACGTTGTTTTCAGACGTAGTGTTAAGCTCACTGAGGTTGGATCCCTCCTGCCTCTGGAGATTCAGATAAACAGTAGCATTAGGAGAAAAATCTGTGTTGACAAACCATTTTCAACTTACATTTTCTTTAAGCCTATGATTTCATTTGTTTTTTGACATTAATTAATTGTATTTTTTCTCTATATAGTAGTATATAATACTACATATACAAGTATATGTATATGTAGTATGTAATTGTAATGATGGTAATAATTGTATTATTTTTATTTAAGAAAGGGTTGAGGAACATTTGGGTCATGTAAGAAAAATACTTAATTAATTAATTAAGACAGGCAGTTCCCAGCAGGCATTTCAACATTGAGGCAACTTTGAGTTCATAAATTTCATAATAATGAAATAATTATTTAGAGGGAATGGAAATGTCAAATACATTAAAATAAACGATGTGAAACTTTAGCGTCTTACTGCCGCTTTCTTTCACATGCTTTCCTTTGTGCACCAGTAAAATATGTTCATGTGGAACACATAAAACTATAAAAAGTAACTAACAAATAATTATTTACAACATCATCATACATTTTTTACACAACCATTTGCATTAACATTATTTCTTATTATTTCTATGTTACATTAAGGTTATTAAAACAACTGACATTATTTCAAACACGTCAACGTTGATTTATTGGTATTTTGGCCTTTTTACAACTTTCAGCATTATTGTAGTTTGCACATCGGCAATTGACATTATTTCAACAATATTGTAACATTAAAGGTCGGTTATGTGCCTACTGGGTTAGTTCTTTAACACGTGAGACACAAGCTATAGACACATACTGTACTGTATGTACACATGGTTGGAAAGTGCCATCTAATTGGGAGTATTACTCAATATACACTAAACTGAAATAACTATTATGTGTTTACTGATATTTTACCCTATTACTGTAGTTAAAAAAGAAAGGGATGATTTTACAAAACAAGTAAACAAGGCTTTTCATTTTAATTTTTATAGTTTATATCTTTTAGGTAATCTGTGTTGTTGTTGGTAGGGTACCTTCCATGACGTGTTTCCTCAAACCAGTCTGCCTCGTCTGAAAAGACTGATAATCTTCTTTCAGGCTCAGTGTACAACACCTGTATTGTTCAGAGTAAACGCACAGCTGAATATCTCTCTAAAATCAAGTGTCACCAAGAGGTTAGAATGTAAGCACACGTAAGCAAACGTCTCCAGACAGTATGTTGTACTACTGTTACTGCTACTAATGTGTAAGTGTATTTTTGTCCATTCAATTCAATAAGTTCTGTCCTGTTAATGTTTAGGTGTGAAGCTGTGAAAAGGTCTGTTCTTGTCACTTAGAACTTAAGCACTGAGTAAACACTGCAAAAACTAGCCCAACACTCTGCTAAATAAAAGAACTACTGCAGTATCCAATATTAATTCAATAATACAAACACACAAAAGAATAATAAGCATTAATTGTTTCCCATTTTGTAGATCCTAAACAACCTTTACCACAATTTAAAGAGCTCCCATGTTTTAGTAATATACTGTAACATTCTTTCAGATTTTTTAGGTAAAAAGATGATTTGTTTTACGTAATCAAAGTTTTAGAAAAAAGTGAAACAAAGATTTGCAATTAAAAAGATTACTAGTGGGTAGCACTGTTGCCTCACAGCGAGAAGGGCCTGGGTTTGATTCCCGGAGCAGACCGGTTCCCTTTCTGTGTGTTTGCATGTTCTCCCTGTGTTCACGTGGGTTGATTGGTCCCTCTGACTTCCCCATAGGTGTGTGCGATTGGTTGTCTGTCTGTCTGTGTGTTGCCCACCCGCGACCCCACATGGGAATAGGCAGTAGACAATTGATGGTTGAATCTCAAACTTCAACTTCATTCATTTAAGTTACAGTATATACTGTAACAGTTAAACCACACTGTAAACTTATAGCTTGGTAAAACAACTTCTCCACCTTGGTGAAAAAGAACTTCTAATTATAGAAGTATACTTTAAGCCTCTTTTCACCTGATCCAGATTAATAGCTCCTGTGCTGCGCAGATGGATTATCTGTCATCGTTTGAATGCTCAATCAGTTCACCAGCAGACGTCAGACTTACTCTAGGTGAGAATCATCCCAGATGACCCACTGTTCATTTGTTGGCGGTCGATTACTTTGGACCCTTTGGAGTTAAAGCAGACAGAATGTGTTGGTATGGAGTTATGTTTATCTGCATGGCTATCAAAGCTATCCATATCAAAGTTGCATCTGCAGCTGCACATGCAGAATAGAACAGAAAAGAATAGAAAACCTTTATTGTGCCATGATGGGGAAATTGCCATGTTGCAACAGCACAAAAGACAAATAATACAGAAGACAATAGAGACACAATTATTAAAAGAAAGGAAAACACAGGGTGAGAACTCTACAGGTTATCAACATTATGTACATGATGTACTGTGATCCTACTGCTCCAGCAAACCACACCGTACAGGATGGCTGATGCCACCACAAAGTCATAGAAGGTCTTCAGGAGTGGTCCAAACAACCTTAGCCTTCCTTGGAGGTAGAGAGGGGCCTTTCCTGTACAGTGTGTCTATGTTGTTACTCCAGTCCAGCTTGTTGTTTAGGTGAATAACCAGGTACTTATGCAAGTCCTCCCTCTGGATGTTTTTTCCCTGGAGGGATTATTGTCAGTGATAAGTCCAACAATTGCAGAGTCGTCTGAGAACGTCTGCCGAACACAGCCAGATGAGTTGTGTCTGATGTCTGCAGTGTAGAGGGTGAAGAGTAAGGGGGTCAGGACAGTCCCCTGGGGGGCTCCCACACTGCAGGTCCGGATATCAGACACACAGCCCGGAGATCTCACAAAGATCTGCAGCTTCTTAGGGAAGGGGTCAGCCATTGAGCAAGTCGTGGAAAAATGCACCTTTAAGCCTACGAAGAATAAGACAAGTTCATACCAAAAGACAGGTGCAGTGGAAGCTTCATGCGTAAAAGTAATGGGACATAAATATTTCACCTGTTCAGAAACAACTGACCAGACATCAGATTCAGCTTTTGTTCTGCTTTTACAGGTCAGATCGGTGACTGGAAGAACATGCTCTCTGTTGTTCAGAATGAGAGAGTTGATAAAATGGTGCAGGAGAAACTTGGTAACCTATCACTAAAGTTCATCTGGAAATAAATATCAGTCACAGTAACTTGAGGACTTTCTTTCTCTTCCTGTTGATGTCTACATTGCTGTCGTGTATCAGAAAAAGCACATTTAGGAACTTGCCAACATGAATGAGATAATTTACAGTATATCACAAAAAGCCCCTAAAAAGCCTGATATAACAGGTGAACATTGCAGATGCCTTTGAAAGATGGAAACACTCCTACAGTAAATGAAGAATTTAGGAAAGAAGCTAAATTGGCAATTTTATTTTTTTAAATCCTGTTGACCTTGTAAACAAATACAATGATAATAATCAGGAACTCCATCATAGTACACCTTATGTAGTAGACAGTATTCGGGTAGATGGGCCAAAACAACCTGCACAAGAACAGGAACAGGAACAGGAACTTTTTACAGAAACACACCTGGCTGAACCCAGTCCCTTCGAGCTGTGAGGTCATGAGAGGTTTTGTACAGTTGTTTCTTTTTCATCTAACCCATGAGCATAGAACCTGGGATCAAACACTCAGCATCTTTATTTCTTTTACTGCAAGAAGCCAACAATATGTTATGGATCCTGTCATGGTCTAGCGATCTGTCCAGGGTGAACACCTGGTTGCTGAGAATAAACAACAAAAAACAGAACACATACAAACAGCAGCACAAGTCATTAGTTATGAATAAACAAAAAAGAAATCCCTCTTCCTGGTGGGAAAAATGAGAGGTATATTATTCATGTATGCTACAGGACAGAGAAGTTTATCTAGGTAAATTCACATAGACCTACAGTATGTTCACTCAAAAAAATACATTATTGAAAGAGGTAGACGGAAGTGATAAAAAAAAGGAGATGGGGGAGGAAGAAGGCCAAGAGAGCAGAACCCCGCCCAGTGCTGGAGGAGGAGGAAGTAGAACCGGCATCAGTGCTGGACGAGGAGGTTGTATTGCCTCCACTGGTAGGAGACAAAAATGACCCCAGGGTCTGATGCAGAAAGGCGTCGTAGGCTGTCAGTGTGGTGAAGCTCGAAACTGCTGCTCGTGTTTGACTGGTAGAGTTTGTGGAGACTGTTAACACAGCAGCCTGGTACCAGTAGCTGCCCACTTTACACATTAGTGGACCACCAGCATCACCCTGTAAAGGAGAAAGTTATATGACGGTTAAAACAACACTGTAGGAAAACCTGACTTCACCTTGTTGAAATAGAAACCTGTACTAATATATATACAAATTAATGGCTTTATTCACCTGATCCAGTATTATAGCTCCTGTACAAATGCTGCCACTGGTTGATGAGTTCCCACAGTTTACCACAGAGGTCTGGGTCTCCTGCAGAATTCCTTGCACTAAAGGTGGTAGTAAGAGAAATTACTGTAACAAGTAGCAAAACAACTGAGGTCTACTCAGATTATAACTGTCTGAGCCAGGCTTAACCCAAACTGGTGAAAGGATGCAGATTGTGTTGATAGTATTTCTGTGTCCATGTATCAGAGACTCACCTCCTCCTCTCCCTGAGCTCCAACCAGCAGCCCAGCATGTTGAACCCACAGCAAAGGTTTGTCCATCACCCAGACAGATGGGCTGGATGTAGTTGGACAAGGTGGGTTGGGACGCCACATGCAGCACTGCTATGTTAGAGCCAGTCAGGTTGCTCAGGGTGATATTTGTCACATTCAGTGACACTTGATTAGGGTTGGAGCCATATTGGTTCAAAAGACCCAAAACAGCGGTCCAATCAGACGGCTTAGATGAACTGTGAGAGAGAAAATTAATTAATTAAATGTAATGAGGACTGAGGAAATTTTAAAATAATATCTATTAGCTTTGTATTTCATTATGTTATGACCCCTTCCAAAAACATGTATCACAAGGATCAAATATGAAAAAATGCCTTTGCACTTTATACACCGGTTGACAAAACATCTTCAATATGTTCAAAACACATTGGCTACTTCAAACATACTGTATGGTAATTACCTAAAACCTCTGATCTTTTTCTTTTTATCAGATCTGCATAGTTTATATATTGAGGGCCAATGTTGGCAGATTAATCCAAACGGTAAATAGTAAATGTTACAAACTTATAGAGCACATTTAAACACACTTCGAGGATCCAGAGTGTCATGAACCTGGATTTTCTTGTGTTGTTTCTTGGTTTTCCATGTTCATTTCCTGTTTTATTTTTGTAGTGTTTCTGGTTTTTGTTCTGTCATGTCTTTTGCTTGATTTACGTTTCTGATCACGTGCCCTGTCAGCTGTTTTCCATTCAGTCATTAGTTTTCATTTACTGTAAGCTCCAGTACTCACTTGTTCCGTTTGCCACATAGTTTTTGTCGAGCACCCGATCTGTCAGCCTTTCAGCAATTCTCATGTAAGTCCATGGTTTTGACTCGTGCCTGTTTTTGACTGCGTTCTCTCTTGAATTGTGTTTACTGGTTTGACTTTTGTCTGCCCGACTCACGTTTTTGCCTGCCGCTTTTAGTTTATGTTTAATGAACCTAGTTCCTTCCAAGTCCTGTCTCCTGAGCTGTGCATTTGGGTCACTCACTCCTGTCCGCTTACGGTGAGCCCTGAGTACTATCTGGCCAGATTCGAACCCAGCCAGCCATTTTAGACGGGTGTTTTTCTTTTTTTTCCAGTTTTTCTTTTTACCGGAGCACGCTTGCTTTTTTCCCTCACCATGCCGTTCACCTGCCCCGGGTTACCGGAGGACCTCCGTTGGTGCTTTGCAGAGCTCGCAAGGGAATACGCAAAGGAATCCGGCTTGAAGGCACGGCTCCGTGTGGTGAGACTGGCGGTGGAGATCCATGAGGAAGAGCACTGGTGGCTTCACTACCCTGTGGTAAGACCGCTGTTCGCCAGGCTCCAGGAGCTGCGGGCAAATTTAACATGCACTCTGCGCGGCGTGAGATTGCTGTCACCACTTCGCCAGCTCAAGCTCACGTTCCTGTCGCCTCTTTGCTGGCTTCCTCCTCCTCCAGCTAAGGATTCCCCCTGCTGTCCAGACGACACCCCCAACTTCATCGCAGGCATGTCTGACAGTCTGTTCTTCCGGATCCGTCACCAATGCTCACTCAATATTGCCAGTGCCACCACCTATCCAGACGCCAGAGGACATCTCCTCCAGGAAGCAGCAGCCCTGGTCCTCAGGATTCCTGCGCTGTATTAGGGCCGGGAATTATGTAGAGCCACAATCGGACCCCGCATCAGCCCCTGTGCTTCAGCCTGCATCAGTCCCTGTGCCACAGCCCGCACCTGCTTCTGTGCCACAGTCTACAGGCACCACAGGTTTCTCGCTCATCCTGACCTCTGTTGCTGCCTGGTCGAGCCTAGCCCCGGTCCAGTCAAGCATGGCTTCTGCCCCGTCGAGCTCCACTGCCGCCCAGCCAAACCAGGTCTCGACTCCTTCCCCTGTCGGTCCAGATGAGCCCGTTCCTGCCCCTGTCGGTCCGGGGAAGGCCATCCCTGCCGGCTCTGAAGAAGCGGTGATTCTCGCTCCTGTTGGACCCGAAGAGATGGCCATTCTGTCCCGTGTTGGCTCCGAAGAGGAGGCCGTTCTGTCTCGTGTTGGCTCCGAAGAAGAGGCCATTCTAGTTCCTGTTGGCTCCGAAAAGGAGGTCATTCTAATTCCTGTTGGTTCCAAGAGGGGCCATTCGGTCCGGTGCCTGGTGCCTTCTGCTTCTCTGTGCACAGGTGCCGTCCTTGGAGGTACAGGTGGTTCCTGCGGAAGCAACTGTGCTTCCGCCCCTGGGGGTCCAAGGGAAGCCGCGCCACTCTCCGTCTCCAGGAGGTCGGAGACGACCGCTCCAACCGTGGATACAGGGTACTCTACTTCTTGTGTGTAGGCGCTGCTTCCAGGGGTTCTGGTGGCCCGGTACCAATCACGCTTGTATCAGCTTCTGCACCTGGCGGTCCGCCACTAATCACCCCTGGCTCCACGTCTACGTTCGTCTCTGGTTCCGGCTCCTCGCCGGCTCTCATCTCGTCAGTTTGAGTGGTGTTCCTGTGCCTTTGGACATACCTTGTGGACTTTTGTTTATCGGACTCTTGGTCGTTTTTGTTATCTGGTGGGGTTTCCTCTGTCTGTCGGTTTCTGGCGTGAGTTTTGTTGTGGGGGGGTGTTATTGTTGTGCCCTCCTCCAGTCCACCCTCCGCCCACCCTGTTGGCGTTCTGTGTGAGTTTGTTGAGTTTTTGCCCTCCACCAGTCCTCCCTCCGCCCACACTGCTGAACTGCATGAACCAGGATTGTTCCTGTGTTTTTTGGTTTGCCTTGTTCATTTCCTCTTTTATTTTGGTAGTGTTTTTGGTTTGACTATTGCCTGCTCGACTCACGTTTTTGCCTGCCACTTTTACTTTATGTTTAATAAACCTAGTTCGTTCCAAGTCCTGTCTCCTAAGCTGTGCATTTGGGTCCCTCACTCCTGTCCGCTCACAGTGAGCCCTGACAAAGAGCACTTCACACTACTTCTCATTCACCCATTCACTCTCACACACAACGTCATCATACTTGTATTTGTGAAAACTTTTCAAAAGTCATTATATCATTTCATCATACACTATCTCTGCTATCTCACCTTGAGATGCAGCTAGCATCACTCAGCACAGAGTCCACAGCCACTAAAGTCCCACCACACACATGGCTTCCATTCCTCTGGAGGCTCACCATCCACGGCCACATGCCAGCTGACGAGTTTCCTCCCAGAATACGAGTATTTAACGCAGCTTGGCCACAAAGCACAGCTGGAAAGAAAAAGTACACTGTAAACCCATGTTCAAAACAATTAAAGTGATTAAGAGGTATAAACTTTTTTTTATATATAAAAAGCTCTACTAACTTAAATTTGAAACTTGAATTTTTGTGACATTTTGTTTTCTTTTTGAGTGAATTAAACTAATTATATTTGATCACGTTGAATTTTGTATCCAATTAAGTAAGCAACAGTTTTGGTGGTGATCACGGAGACAGAATTTGAAGCTTTGCGATTGGCTGCCTTGAAACTGTATAAAAAACCCGGCTTTAATGCTATTAACTCGGTATCATACATCCAGCCGCCTCACTGGCTGCTAGATGTCTGTAGTTCTCTCCGACACAAAAAAAATCAACGTATGACTAGTTCTGAGTAGGATATCATGCTGCAAATTTCAGTTTTTAGTTTGTGATGTTACACAGCTGTTTGCTACTATATGCATAGTAAATTGTTTGACATAGTTACAGTATGTTGGGTTGCATTACAATGGGGGCTTAGGTTTATAACACTGTAGTTGCACGGGGGTTCCGGGTCCCTAAGCATGATTTTATTATCTCTTTGCAAGTTGCAGTTGCAGCTTAAGCATGTCCTGAATCCAGTCATGAAACTTGTCAACTTTACAGTATACATGCACAGGGACTTCAGCGTCGTCAGTTCATCAGATTTCTAGAGGAAACTGATGGGGATCATCAGGAGTTGCTGTACCTGTAATGACTCGGCTTCCACGCCACCAGGGGGAGCCTGGCTTCCCTTTTTGGTTGTGTGTCCTTGTTCTGTCTTGTCATTTCCTGTAATTAGTTTGATTGGGTTCACCTGTCTTGTCTAGTATTTAGGCTCTCAGTTTGCGGACAGTCTTTGTTGGTGCATTATACTGTACATATTGTTATCATGTCATCGTGCTTCCGCTGTCCAGGTCTGTTTGTTTGTTCAGTGTGTCTCATGTATTGTTGTTTGCATATTAAGTGTTTTTATTAGGGTTGATTTATTTTCCTGCTCTGCAGTTATCTTTAGTTATCCAGTTAAATATATGTGTTAGTTTGGTGTTGTTAATTATTGGCCAATCCTGCATGTGCAGCATCCATAGTTTATATCTCCCTTTGTCTACTGTACAGTATATGTTTATTTATTAAACCGTTTATTGTTTAGTCCTGTCTGTGGGTCGTACATTTGGGTCCTCCCTCCCTGTCTTGTTTGTAAGCCTTAATAGTCAGTTTGCCCACTCATGGTGAGCGCATTCCTGTCCTAGTCCAGTTCGAGTAGAGTTTGTCCCGTGCCTGTAACAGTACCACTCCCATGTCTGCCATAACAATTCAGATTTAACAATTAATAACAATATAGCAGTTATTTGGTTATGAATGTGTTTGCCTAAGGTATACCTTCATCTATTTCTATCTATTTGTTTTGTGCCTATTTATATCTTGTTGTTTTGACTCCTGCCAATCTGTCTACCAATTCTGCGACATCAAATATTTAGGAAGGACTAATAAAAACAAGAAAAAAAAACATTTAACCAAGAGGAATAAATACCACCAGCAGATAAGAAATGGCTGATATCAACAAATCCTACCAGTGGCTGGACAAAGCTGGACTGAAAGACAGCACGGAGGCACTAATCCTAGCAGCACAGGAGCAGGCTATGAGTACTGTACTACATGTAGATCAATAGATGCTGGGATCTGTGACTCCAGGTGCAGGAAACAATCCAGCACATAACAGCTGGGTGCAAGATGCTAGCAGGCAGGGCATGCATGAAATGCTATGACCAAGTGGCCGGCGTCGTGTACAGGAACATCTGAGCTGTGCTGAGTACAGGCTGGAAGTCCTTCCATCCATTTTCTACAGCTTATTCCCATGCAGGGTCGTGGGTGGTGCTGGAGCCTATCCCTGGGACAGGTCGCCAGTCCACCACAGGGCAACACACAGGGCAACACACAGGGCAACACACAGACAATCATTCACACCAGAGTGACCAATCAACCTAATGCACGTTTTTGGACCATGGGAGGAAGCCGGAGAACCCGGAGAGAACTCATACAAAAACACAGAGTTTGGATTAACATGCAAACTCCACACAGTAAAGAATCGAACCCAGAAAGGAATCGAACCCAGAAAGGAATCAAACCCAGGCCCTTCTCGCTGTGAGGTGACAGTGCTATCCACTCCACCACTATATTCAAAGCCAGTTTCAAAAAAGAGCTACAACTGGTGCAGGATAGACCTGACCTGAACAAAAGTTTAAAACAAAAACAAAACCAGACACTTACGTTTCGGTGTTGTTGTGGGAGGGGCTGTGGTTGTTACTGGTGGAAGACCAGCACAGGAGACACTGAGGTCCCCATCAGTCCCAGTGGATGTGTAGGTGATGAAGCCCGGCTGGTTGCTGGTGATCAGGCTGTTGATCCAGGACTGATACTGGGACACTCTGGTGTAGACTCCAGGAAAATTAGGTAAAGCACATTGGTTTCCAAAACTGACGACTCCACTCTGGGTCCAGCGACCACCCTGCTTGCTCACCATTGGACCACCTGAGTCTCCCTTTGAACACAACACAACATTTAGTGGAGACAGGAGGACAAATGTGACACAAACACAGTAAAGCTGATTACCTGACAGGAGTCCTTCCCTCCAGCACTTAACCCAGCACAAATCATGTTGTTGGTGATTGCTCCAACTCCATAGTCACAGTTACACTGTCTGTTGCCCACAACTGGGATCTCCACCTCCATTAGGGTTTGTGAAACAGTTTGAGCTGAAGAGACAGAAGTTTAATTTTGAAAAATATTAGTTAAACCTTCAAAATCGATTAAATTAAATTGATTATAATAAACAATTTACACAGTATAGTGCCAAGTATCAGCATCATGTTTGTGAATGTTTGTCCTGTCATGCACTTTCATACAGCTGCACCATGTGGCTGTTGCTTACTTTATTTAAATTAGATAAAATATATTACTTTACTTATTTTATCTCTATTTGCTTCATGACTCACATCCACTTGAGGTGACTCCCCAGCCAGTGACCCAGGAGTCAGTGCCATTGTAGAAGGTGCTGCCTGGCGCTGCCAGACACACAGGCTGAATGTAGTTGGTGAAAGTCACTGCTGATGCCAGCTGCAGGAGGCAGATGTCGTTGTCGTTTGTGTTGGAGTTGTAGTTGGGATGAACAATGACCTTAGTCAGCCCCACATACTGTGCATTAGGGTTGGATCCTGACTGAGTTTGGAGACCCAGTACTGCAGTCACACTGCTTGCAGGGTAGCCAGTTCTTAAATGAAACATATTGAGTATCATTTTTTTAACTGTTGTGGATTTTATTTTCAAAATTATAAATCAATCTGCACACAAAATTAGCATTTATAATTTATATCTATGTTTTTCTTCTATCTTCAAATCTTTGGTCATGAAGGGCCACAAAATAACCAAGTTGGTCAAGAAACATAAATAATAAACAACGCAATAATTTTGGGTTACTAACTGTATTGTTGATTTGTATTTGTTTTTAGTGTGGACATCACACATCATCTATACTTTCACTACTCACATTACGAAGCAGTGAGCAGCAGTCAGCACCCACTGACTGTTGATGAGGGATCCTCCACAGAAGTGGTTTCCAGAATGTTGCAGGCTGACCTGCCAGGGCCAACTGCCTGCAGAAGCCACCTGTCCTCCAACTATCTTGGTGTTAAGTGGAGGCTGACCACACACTGGAGAAAGACAGACATTAAAGTTCCTATTGAGAAAAACTACCTATTAACTGTCATTTTAGAGTAGCTTCTGCAATGATACGATCATCTGTTGTTCGAAAGTCGTGACTTTAGAAATGTGCTTTGCATTTGTAATCAAAAACCTCAATTCACATTTTGTCAGATGTTTTATTGCATCTACAGTAATTGATTATTCTGAGTTTGACAGAAGATTCTGTTGTAAAGTTCATATAACATGTCACACGTGACACCAGATGACATACAGTACAGTGGATTTGTATAGAAGTATTGACTTACCACTTAGCTGTGAGCGACACTCTAAAAGTTAGAGAACAAACAAAAAACATTAAAAGATGTTATGTGCATAATTAATGGTATGTGTTTTAATGGTATTATAACGTAATGTAATATGTAAGAGAGTGTAGAAAATAAAACACCTTTTCCCTGCATTTACAAAAAATATTTTTGATTTTAATTATCGATTATTAGCATTTTGTAATCTGTCTTCCCCAACGATTTATTAACAACCAATGTTTACACACAGTAAACACATCCTGTTAAGTTTCCCATCAAACTGGTTTTACTTTGTCCCTTGAAATCATAATATTTTGGAAATAAAAGGAAACTTCACTCTACTGTCAGATAAAATTCGAATGACTAATATACAGTATAAAAATATGTGGTTAAAAGATCTCCAATAATATTATTACAATCACAATTATTGTCACTCCAACCTGTTTTACTGCATAAATGCTATTTACTATTTCCACTCTAAAAGCCAGATTCGGACCATATTTAAAGGTACATGTGATATGATAATTAATTTTAAATTTATGACTGTGTAATAAACAAATTTTCTTAACCTCAGTAAATGTTTTACAAACAGAATATGGTCATAAATCAACCTAGTCACAATTCTGAGTGTAGAATACAGTAAGAGGATGCTGATGATATGATGCAAACCTTTGGTCATGCAGGTAGAATTTCACAAGACATAGGATTATGTGTCTTGTTTTGCCTGAATGTAGCTGTTACATGCAACGTTAAAGTTGTGAAATGTGACAAATAAAATGTATTTATGTAATATTTGTAATTGTACTATGTTATGTGTTATACAACGAACAAATCTGAAAAAGCTTTTATTCATCATTGTATACATTAAAATTGTATTTTCCTGTTTAAAACCTTCTAAATCTAACTAAATGAACAAATAAGATAACATAAAGGCACATCCAGTATCTTTTCCCTAAATTTACGACTCAAGTTTTAAATTTATATTTGTGATTATTAGGGTGTTCACTTCTTGCCTAAACAGTATTAATGATGTAAACAATGTAAGTAGAGTTCACAGATCATAAAATGGATGTATTGCAAAATATAACCTTTCATATTCATAACTAATAGGCAATAAATAATTGAATGACTAGTTCAGCTGTATTGAGAGACGATTGTTTTTACCTTGTGTCATGAGATTCAGCAGAGTTGCCACACATATCATCTTGAAAGAAGTCATGACTGATGTTACACATGACAGATTTGACTGCTATCTATGGTACAGAATATTCCTCATCGCTTCTCCTGTTCTCTATCTCTTCCTAGAACCTAAACACGCCTCTTTTCCTGTGATGAACCTGCCCAACTACGCCACACCTGAGTGAGAATCAATGCAAGTCAGCTGCTTCGCGTTGTCAAACAGGTCCATGACCGCTCAACACAACCGATACTAGAAACAAATAGTCAGGTATCACTCAGCATTTTCTCCTTTCACAACATTTCCTCTATGGACTAGTTTATAGTTAAATTCCAATTTTATAATAGAAGGAAGTGATTTTAAATTTATTTCACACCCACAGTAATTACTACCAAATTTTACATTAAAAACAATCTCCTAAAATTAGTAAAATTATTCTGTACAATGACAAGCTCCCATTTACATAACTAAGAGCCTTTAGAAAGCCAAAAAATTAAAGAAATTATTTATTTAAATTTTTTTCAGTTCATTCATGTTGGAAACTACAGTATAAATAATAGTAAGACGAGCTCCAAAGCAGCCATAGGGGTGACACTAATAATGTAACAGTGAAACAGAACTCCATTTTAGTCACATACAATTCATTGCAGAAGAGTATTTGCAGGTACTTGAAGATGGAAAAACACTGGTTGCTTATATCTTCCTGCAAAGAAATGAATTTAAAGCAAACAAGACACATGAAAGGTAATCTAAACCCACAACAAACAGTAAAGCCTACTGCCACACCCTCAGTGACTTTGCATAAAACCGCTGAAGCTACAGTAGACTGTATATAGATATAAATATATTACATAGTATTTTCACCATAATTCCTACTACTTCTTTTTCCTGGCGGGGTTCAGTACCTCCAACAAGGTTTAGAACCACTGACATAAACGTACTGCAGCTTGTCTAGTTCATTCTACTGCTGAAAGCTTAACGCAAAGGTTTGAAGCTTTGTTTCAGAAGATGCAGGAACAGATGGAAAGGTTCAATGATCTTACTATGCATGTGAGCAAATGTAGTGTTATATAACTTGCAATTCAAAGTACCTGCTTCCTTCTACGGAATAAACAGGTCAAACTCCTTTTCAAGCAACCTTTAATCTGGGCCCTGACCTTTAATCAGCTGTCTTCATTTAGAAAAATCAAAAACAGTCACATAGGCACTCTCTTTGACAGCTTTGAGAATTTTTTGTAAGGTGTAAGTAAATCTTTCTTTCAATTATTAAGTTAAAATCATGTGAAAGTATTCCGCAAAAGGAGTCCAAGAAACACTGGTTAAACGTGGGAGATTCCCTGTCTGCCTGTGTTCTAGAAGATGACGTTAAACCACATTCTTCACACGCGGTATCAAAGAATCAAAGAAGACTCTTGCTAATCCACACCCCTGCTTGCAAGAGGGTTCTAGATAGGAACAATAGCACAAATATAGAAAAAAAGAGAGAGACAATGTACTTCATTACGCGTGGCCTGGTTTATTCACAGACAAGATTCTGGGTCGATGTACTATATCCTGACCTCTTTGTTTGATACAGTCATGTGTTCTGTCTATCTGGGGACTTGCTATCCCTCTTCCCGCTGTGCTGATGATCACTGTAAGTTGTTGTTTTAAATCTTCTCTCTCACAGGACCGCTGTTTCTGTGAGTGTGGCAATGCCTCAGAATGGCTGAAATTTGTGACTGTCGCATGCCAACAATGCGCTCATGTGTGAGCAGTGTATGTCCATTTTCTGCCCTGCCCTGTTGTTGTTTGCTTAGTTTATGTTCTTGTCCTTGTTGTTCTATGTCCTCTTGTTCTATGTCCTTTTCTTCAGGAACGTTAAATGTATGTAAAGTTCTATAGACCAAGCCATTTACTGTTTTCAAATAATCTAGATACATTTACTGTCAGTAAGATTATCTGCCAAAGATTGCAAATGTTTAAACAAGCTCATTTTGCAAAAGCAGACCAAAGCAGAGGTAGTAGAAGACCAGGAAACAAGACACTGGACAAGCCACTTGAGAGTTCTGCAACTGTCTCTGCTTCGAAATCAAAATGAAGTAGAAAGATTTGTTAGCTCTTTGAGTTTTGGCTAAGTGTACATTTGGTGTATTTTTCAGCTATATAGTAGAATATAATATAATAGTATATGTATATGTAGTATATAATTGTAATAATGGTAATAATATATATTTTTTTATTTAATAATAGACAGGATTAAAGGGTTGAGGACCATTTATCTACAATTCTTAGGTCAAGTAAGAAAAATACTTTTACTTTAGACAGGCAGTTCCCTGCAGGCATTTCAACATTGAGGCAACTTTGAGGCAATGTGTCAGGACTCGGGCAGGCGGCGGACCCACATGCACAGCACGGAGGCAGGATTATGATCAGACAGAGGTTTATTTTTCACGGCAGGGTCAGACGGTCCAGGTCATACACGAAATGGTCACGGCAAAAATACAGGCAGGGATCAGGCAAACTCACGGTCAGTAGTAGTCCAGGGTCAGGCAGGATACACAAGAAACTCGGAACAAAGAAACACGAACGAAACTCGGAACACTCATGAAACACGGCCGGATGGAAACAAGGTACTGGAACACGGAACACGAAAACACGGGAAACACGGAACGCTCAGGAAACACGGAACACTAATGAAACTCGAATACAACAATCTGGCCAAGGACTATGGGAAACGGTGGTGGCTAAATACACAGAATGATTACATAATTACTGACAGGTGTGGATACTGAGAACCGGTAAGTGGACAGCTGACTGGAACAGGAAGTTAACAAAATAAAACAGGACATGGCGTGACTACAGGAAACAACTAGAAACGAAAACACAGATCATGACAGTACCCCCCCCCCCCTATGGCGCCTTCCACGGCGCCCACGGAAGCCCCCCCCCCCAAACCAGGGCGGGCGGAGGGTGGTCCCAGGCGGAGGGACCGAATCCCTACCCCTCAAGGCACATGAGCAGGGTGGGTGGAGGGAGGACCGGAGGAGGGCCAAAACAAGAGTCCACATAACAAGGTCCACGAACAGGGAAGACACGAAGATCAGGGATTCCTTCACGGAGGGTGAAGGCGCGGAGAGATCCTGCCCAGCCGCCGCTGAGGCAGAGGGGCACACCCAGTGCCCTTGGGCTGGGCCAGCGTCCACGGGGATCCCCCCCAACGGCGATGTCCTCCTGGCGGACGCTGATCCAGGAGGCTGAGAAGTCGAGGCGGACGGCGCCGCAGGAGGCAGCGCCATCCCAGCAGCAGGATGCGCCGAGGGCGAGGCCACCAGTCCGGCAGCCGAGCCAAGGACGAGGCAGGAACCAGCGGCATCCTCCTTGGACCACCGCGACGAGAGACAGGAACCAGCGGCGTCCTCCTTGGACCACCGCGACGAGAGACGGGTGTAGGCGCGGCCGGAGCCGGGCCGCCGGGAACCGATGCAGGCGCGGCCGGAGCCGGGCCGCCGGGAACCGATGCAGGCGCGGCCGGAGCCGGGCCGCCAGGAACCGATGCCGGTGCAGCGGGAGCTGCGACGGGAACGACCCCCTCCTGGAGGTCGGCAGGAACTATGACGAGCGCGACCCCCTCCTGGAGGTGCGCCGGAACTGCGGCTGGCGCGACCTCCACCTGGAGGTGCGCCGGAACTGCGGCTGGCGCGACCTCCACCTGGAGGTGCGCCGGAACTGCGGCTGGCGCGACCTCCACCTGGAGGCCGGCGGGCGCTGCGGCTCCGAGGGTGACAGGGACTGGAACGACCGCTACAGGGCCGACGGGAACGGGGACTGGAACGACCGCTACAGGGTCGACGGGAACGGAACCAGAGACAGGAGCGACCCCTACTTGGCCGACGGGAGCGACCCCTACTTGGCCGACGGGAACGCCCTCAACTTGGCCGACAGGGACAGGGACTGGAACGACCTCAACTTGGCCGACAGGGACAGGGACAGGAACGACCTCAACTTGGCCGACAGGGACAGGAACGACCTCAACTTGGCCGACAGGGACAGGAACTGGAACGACCTCAACTTGGCCGACAGGGACAGGAACGACCTCAACTTGGCCGACAGGGACAGGAACAACCCCTAACGGATCGACAGGGACTGGAACGGCGTCAACATGGCCGACAGGGACTGGAACGGCGTCAACATGGCCGACAGGAACGGCCGCAACATGGCCGACAGGAACAAGAACGACCCCTAACGGATCGACAGGAACTGGAACGGCGTCCCCTCCGGAGCTGGCATGACAGCTTACAGCTGCCGAGCTCGACGGGGGAGACGTCGGGCCTGATTGGGTGGAACTGACAGTTGTCAGACGGACGGTGCCCTCTGACTGGGACAAGGACTGAGCGTGACTGGACCGAACTGGGCTCGACTGGACTGAAACCTGGACCGGGCGGCACGCGGCTGAACTGGACCGGGCGGCACGCGGCTGAACTGGACCGGGCGGCACGCGGCTGAACTGGACCGGGCGGCACGCGGCTGAACTGGACCGGGCGGCACGCGGCTGAACTGGGGACCGGGCGACACGCGGCTGAACTGGGGACCGGGCGACACGCGGCTGAACTGGGGACCGGGCGACACGCGGCTGAACTGGGGACCGGGCGACACGCGGCTGAACTGGGGACCGGGCGACACGCGGCTGAACTGGGGACCGGGCGACACGCGGCTGAACTGGGGACCGGGCGACACGCGGCTGAACTGGGGACCGGGCGACACGCGGCTGAACTGGGACCGGGCGACACGCGGCTGAACTGGGGACCGGGCGACACGCGGCTGAACTGGGGTCTGGGCGACACGCGGCTGAACTGGGGACCGGGCGACACGCGGCTGAACTGGGGACCGGGCGACACGCGGCTGAACTGGGGACCGGGCGACACGCGGCTGAACTGGGGACCGGGCGACGCGCGGCTGAACTGGGGTCTGGGCGACGCGCGGCTGAACTGGGGTCTGGGCGACGCGCGGCTGAACTGGGGTCTGGGCGACGCGCGGCTGAACTGGGGTCTGGGCGACGCGCGGCTGAGCTGGAGACTGAACAGCGCGCGGCTGAGCTGGAGACTGAACAGCGCGCGGCTGAGCTGGAGACTGAACAGCGCGCGGCTGAGCTGGAGACTGAACAGCGCGCGGCTGAGCTGGAGACTGAACAGCGCGCGGCTGAGCTGGAGACTGAACAGCGCGCGGCTGAGCTGGAGACTGAACAGCGCGCTGAGCTGGAGACTGAACAGCGCGCGGCTGAGCTGGAGACTGAACAGCGCGCGGCTGAGCTGGAGACTGAACAGCGCGCGGCTGAGCTGGAGACTGAACAGCGCGCGGCTGAACTGGAGACTGAACAGCGCGCGGCTGAACTGGAGACTGAACAGCGCGCGGCTGAACTGGAGACTGAACAGCGCGCGGCTGAACTGGAGACTGAACAGCGCGCGGCTGAACTGGAGACTGAACAGCGCGCGGCTGAACTGGAGACTGAACAGCGCGCGGCTGAACTGGAGACTGAGCAGCGCGCGGCTGAACTGGAGACTGAGCAGCGCGCGGCTGAACTGGAGACTGAGCAGCGCGCGGCTGAACTGGAGACTGAGCAGCGCGCGGCTGAACTGGAGACTGAGCAGCGCGCGGCTGAACTGGAGACTGAGCAGCGCGCGGCTGAACTGGAGACTGAGGGCCGCGTGAGAGCAGGAAATCCTCCCAGGGAAACAACCATGGAGCTGGGCAGGTTGGTGCAGGCACGACGATCCGACGGGGCGGGGAGGAGGAAACCGAAACCATCGGCGGTGCGACCGGCGCTGGCGTGGTACAGAGCGCGTCGCTTAACTCGTCAAACTTCGCGCACAGTCGCTCATAGAGGCGATGAACACTGGGGTGATCTAACGCGGTGTCATCGTCCTCCAGCGTCACTATTGCCACCTCCACGGCGCTGCGCTGATCCTCCGGGTTACTAGCCCGTCGGTAATCCTCCGCGAGGATCTTGAAATAATCACGTAGGTCGCTGGGTAGCTCGGCGCAGGTGAATTCCATGCTTCCGCGGGAGAGTAATATTCGCCGTAAAAAACAAGGGAAAAAAAACAGTCACTGACCTGACCGGAGGCTAAGTGCTGGCTGGGTCCAAGTTTGGCCAGATTGTTCTGTCAGGACTCGGGCAGGCGGCGGACCCACATGCACAGCACGGAGGCAGGATTATGATCAGACAGAGGTTTATTTTTCACGGCAGGGTCAGACGGTCCAGGTCATACACAAAAGGGTTACGGCAAAAATACAGGCAGGGATCAGGCAAACTCACGGTCAGTAGTAGTCCAGGGTCAGGCAGGATACACGGAGACACAAGAAACTCGGAACAAAGAAACACGAACGAAACTCGGAACACTCATGAAACACGGCCGGATGGAAACAAAGTACTGGAACACGGAACACGAAAACACGGGAAACACGGAACGCTCAGGAAACACGGAACACTAATGAAACTCGAATACAACAATCTGGCCAAGGACTATGGGAAACGGTGGTGGCTAAATACACAGAATGATTACATAATTACTGACAGGTGTGGATACTGAGAACCGGTAAGTGGACAGCTGACTGGAACAGGAAGTTAACAAAATAAAACAGGACATGGCGTGACTACAGGAAACAACTAGAAACGAAAACACAGATCATGACACAATGTCATAATTACGGAATAATTATTTAAAGGGAATGGCAATGTCAAATACATTAAAATAAACGATGTGAAACTTTAGCGTCTTACTGCCGCTTTCTTTCACATGCTTTCCTTTGTGCACCAGTAAAATACAGTATGTTCATGTTTTTTTTAGCCTGATTGGTTGTCTGTCTGTCTGTGTGTTGCCCTGCGATGGACTGGCGACCTGTCCAGGGTGTACCCTGCCCACCCGCGACCCCGCATGGGAATAGGCGATAGACAATTGATGGTTGAATCTCAAACTTCAACTTCATTCATTTAAAATCAAGCGTTAATCATCTGTCTCTCCTTCTCTGAAGCCACTCCCCCTTTTTTTCTACCAGACCTGTAGAGCAAACAGGTGAAAATCTAAAGGTCCCTTTTACACAAGAACAAATAACTAAACGTACCAAAATATATTTAAAAAATGCACATTTTAAACATTAGTGGACCATCAGCATGTGAAAAGACAAGCCAACAAAATACGGTTAGGATTTTACATTGCACAATAAGTTACATTAATTTGTCAAACTACTGTACACAATCAATTTCTTGTTTATTTCTTAATTGTGCCATATGGTCTATACTATCTAAAGTGTTCGAATACTAAAACACTGAAAGTGTTAGAATATTAAATACTTAGAAATTTATATGCTGTAACAATTAAAACCACACTGTAAGAAAACTTGTAACTTGGTAAAACAACTTCTCCGCCTTGTTGAAAACGAACTTCTAATTAATTACAAGTATAATTTTTGCCTCTATTTACCTGACCCAGATAAATTGCTCCTGTGCTGCGCAGACAGATATCTGTCATCGTTTGAATGCTCAATCAGTTCACCAGCAGATGGCAGGATTACTCTAGATGAGAATCGTCCCAGATGACCCACTGTTCATTTGTTGGCAGTGAATTACTTTGGACCCTTTGGAGTTAGAAGCAGACAGAATGTGTTGGTATGGAGTTAAAAAGACAGGTGCAGTGGAAGCTTCATGCGCAATGGGATAGTGCGGTAATGGGACATAAATATTTCACCTGTGCAGAAACAACTCACCAGACATCAGATTCAGCTTTTGTTCTGCTTTTACAGGTCAAAATGATGACTGGAACAAGCTCAAGAACAAGAACATGCTCCCTGTTGCTCAGAGTGAGAGAGTTGATAAAATGCTGCAGGAGAACTTGGTGACCTATCACTAAAGTTCATCTGGAAATAAATATCAGTCACAGTAACTTGAGGAGTTCATTTCTTTTCCTGTTGATGTCTACATTGCTGGTGTGTATTGAAAGAAGCTAAATTGGCAATTTTATTTTTTAAAATCCTGTTGACCTTGTAAACAAATACAATGATATTAATCAGGAAGTCCATCATAGTACACCTTATGTAGTAGACAGTATTTGGATAGATGGGCCAAAACAACCTGCACAAGAACAGAAAGAACACTCAAACTTTTTACAGAAACACACCTGGCTGAACCCAGTCCCTTCGAGCTGTGAGGTCATGAGAGGTTTTGCACAGTTGTTTCTTTTTCATCTAACGCATGAGCATAGAACCTGGGATCAAACACTCAGCATCTTTATTTCTTTTACTGCAAGAAGCCAACAATATTATATTAAAGGACCCTGTCATGGTCTAGCGATCTGTCCAGGGTGAACACCCCCTCCTTAACAAATCCTATGGCAAAAAAGTGCTGAGAATAAACAATAAAAAACAGAACACATGCAAACAGCAGCACAAGTCATTAGTCATAAGACATCCCTCTTCCTGGAGGGAAAAATGAGAGGTATATTATTCATGTACGCTACAGGACAGAGAAGTTTATCTAGGTAAATTCACATAGACCTACAGTATGTTCACGCAAAAAAATACATTATTGAAAGAGGTAGACGGAAGTGATAAAAAAAAGGAGATGGGGGAGGAAGAAGGCCAAGAGAGCAGAACCCCGCCCAGTGCTGGAGGAGGAGGAAGTAGAACCGGCACCAGTGCTGGAGGAGGAGGTTGTATTGCCTCCACTGGTAGGAGACAAAAATGACCCCAGGGTCTGATGCAGAAAGGTGTCGTAGGCTGTCAGTGTGGTGAAGCTCGAAACTGCTGCTCGTGTTTGACTGGTAGAGTTTGTGAAGACTGTTAACACCGCTGCCTGGTACCAGTAGCTGCCCAGTTTACACATTAGTGGACCACCAGCATCACCCTGTAAAGGAGAAAGTTATATGACGATTAAAACCACACTGTAGGAAAACATAACTTCACCTTGTTGAAATAGAAACTTGTACTAAGACATATGAAAATTAACAGCTTTATTCACCTGATCCAGTGTTATAGCTCCGGTACAAATGCTGCCACTGGTTGATGAGTTCCCACAGTTTACCACAGAGGTCTGGGTCTCCTGCAGAATTCCTTGCACTAAAGATGGTAGTAAGAGAAATTATTGTAAGAAGTAGCAAAACAACTGAGGTCTACTCAGATTATAACTGTCTGAGCCAGGCTTAACCCAAACTGGTGAAAGGATGCAGATTGTGTTGATAGTATTTCTGTGTCCATGTATCAGAGACTCACCTCCTCCTCTCCCTGAGCTCCAACCAGCAGCCCAGCATGTTGAACCCACAGCAAAGGTTTGTCCATCACCCAGACAGATGGGCTGGATGTAGTTGGACAAGGTGGGTTGGGACGCCAGATGCAGCACTGCTATGTTAGAGCCAGTCAGGTTGCTCAGGGTGATATTTGTCACATTCAGTGACACTTGATTAGGGTTGGAGCCATATTGGCTCAAAAGACCCAAAACAGCGGTCCAATCAGACGGCTTGGATGAACTGTAAGAGAGAAAATTATTATAAGAAAGACTGAGAAAATTTTAAAATAATGTCTAATAGCGTTGTATTTCATTACGTTTTGACCACTTCTAATAACGTATCACAGGGATCAACTATAAATAACTTCCTTGGCACTTTATACACCTCAATATGGAAAGGTCAGCTGCTAAACTAAATTTATTGTTGACAAGACATCTTGAATATGTTCAAAACACATTGGCTACTTCAAACACCCTGTATGGTAATGCTAAAGGCCATTGTTGGCTACTTCTCATTTACCCATTCACTCTCACACTCACACAATGTCATCATACTTGCATTTGTGAAAACATCTCTGCTTTTTTACCTTGAGATGCAGCTAGCGTCACTCAGCACAGAGTCCACAGCCACTAGAGTCCCACCACACACATGGCTTCCATTCCTCTGGAGGCTCACCATCCACGGCCACATGCCAGCTGACGAGTTTCCTCCCAGAATACGAGTATTTAACGCAGCTTGGCCACAAACCACAGCTGGAGAGAAAAAGTACACTGTAAACTCAAATGTTCGAAATAATTAAAGTGATAAGTAGTGTAAACTTATTTTTTTTAAAAAGCTTCACTCAAAAAAAAAACATTTTTATTCTTTTTGAGTGAATTAATCTAATTATATTTGTTGACCTTAAACTTGATTAAGTGAGCAACAACAGTTTTGGTGGTGATCCCGTTTGTGTCTCTACGGAGACAGGATTTGAAGCTTTGTGATTCGCTGCCTTGAAACTGTATGAAAAAAACAACATTAATGCTATCAACTCGGTATCATACATCCAGCCGCCTCACTGGCTGCTAGATGTCTGTAGTTCTCTCCGACACAAAAAAATCAACGTATGACTAATTCTGAGTAGAATATAATGCTGAAAAATTTTAGTTTTAATTTTTGTTTTAGTTTGTGATGTTACACAGCTGTTTGCTACTATATGCAGAGTATATGTCGGGTTGCATCACAATGGGGCTTAGGTTTATAACACTAGTGGCACGGGGGTTCCGGGTCCCTAAGCATGATATTATTTTCTCTTTGCAAGTCTATATTGCAGCTTAATTATGTCGAGAATCCAGTCATGAAATGTGTCAACTTTACAGTATACATGCACTGGGACTTCAGCATAATCAGTTCATCAGATTTCTAGAGGAAACTGATGGGGATCATCAGGAGTTGCTGTACAGTACCACTCATGACCGCTGGTTGAGTTTGGGTAAAGTGCTTCAGAGCTACGGACCGTGGGTCCTCAGGCTCCATTCTCTCGGGCTGACCCTCCCACTGGGGGGAGTGTTTGCCTCTAGCTTTCCTGGGATGGACAACACTGTTCTGTTCTGACCTCGGGTGTCTTCTCTGTGGCTGCTGTGGCTCTGCCTGGGAGGTTCTGTGTGAGTGATTCGGGTCGCGATGCCTGTCCTGCTGAAACTGAAGGTATGTAGGCTCCCTGGCTACTGGGTTTCTTCCCTCCACTTATTTGGCTGGGTGTGGCGGCTGGGCTGCTCTCATCACCCAGGCTTTCAAGTGGCATTTTTCATGAACCAACGTCTGCCTCACCCTTTTGGTGAATAATGTTATGTTACAGCTTTACTAACCTTGTAGCGGGACACATAACACCAGAGCTGATATACAGGCTTCCTAAACTTAGTTGTAAGTACTGCAGTCATTTACTGTTATCAGTATTAATAATGTTTGATTATGGTAGTTGCAATATTGTATGTTGCAGTTAATGAGTATTACAGGATGTAAACATGTGTAATAATATATACAGTAGGCATAGGTATACATATATTTTATGTATGCCTGTATGCACACACCATAACAATTAATATTGTTAATATTGTTAATATTGTTATTATTCTCAATCCTAGTCGCACAGGAGCAGGCTCTCAGTACTAGATCAATAAAGGCTGTGATCTACTATACCAGGCAGGACCACAGGTACAGGCTGTGCCAAGATGCCCCTGAAACAATCCAGCACATAACAGCTGGGTGCAAGATGCTAGCAGGCAGGGCATGGAACGCCAAGACCAAGTGGCCGGCTTAGTGTACAGGAACATCTGTGCCGAGTACAGGCTGGAAGTCTCAAAGTCCAGAAGGGACACACCTCCAAAGGTGGTTGAGAATGACAGAGCTAAGAGCTTAGGAACAGCTAAGATACTACACAGGACCCTCAAGCTCCCTGGCCTCTGGTAGAGAACCTGAGCTTGCAGGAATAAGACCGCTCCAAGGAAGGGGTGAGTGGGGAATTTATTTAATATCCTGGCCCAGCCCCTCAAATTTTAGAACCCACTGTCACCTGTAAGTCAAGTTCGCCCATCCTTGGTTTACTGTATACTATATTCAAAGCCAGCTTAAAAACAAGAGCTACAACTGGTGCAGGATAGACCTGACCTGAACAAAAGTTTAATACCTCCACAAAACCAGACACTTACGTTTTGGTGTTGTTGTGGGAGGGGCTGTGGTTGTTACTGGTGGAAGACCAGTACAGGAGACACTGAGGTCCCCGTCAGTCCCAGTGGATGTGTAGGTGATGAAGCCCGGCTGGTTGCTGGTGATCTGGCTGTTGATCCAGGACTGATACTGGGACACTCTGGTGTAGACTCCAGGAAAATTAGGTAAAGCACATTGGTTTCCAAAACTGACGATTCCACTCTGGGTCCAGCGACCACCCTGCTTGCTCACCATTGGACCACCTGAGTCTCCCTTTAAACACAACACAAAATTTAGTGGAGACAGGAGGACAAATGTGACACAAACACAGTAAAGCTGATTACCTGACAGGAGTCCTTCCCTCCAGCACGTAACCCAGCACAAATCATGTTGTTGGTGATTGCTCCAACTCCATAGTCACAGTTACACTGTCTGTTGCCCACAACTGGGATCTCCACCTCCATTAGGGTTTGTGAAACAGTTTGAGCTGAAGAGCAAATTTAATTTTGAAAAATAATTTAAAAAGTTATAACTTTAAAATTTACCAAGTATCATGATCATGTTTGTGAATGTTTGTCCTGTCAGGCACTTTTATACAGCTCCAAACACGTTACCGTTGTTTACTGTATTTAAACTGGATTAAAAATCTATTACTTTACTCGTTTTATTTCTATTGTTTTTTTGACTCACATCCACTTGAGGTGACTCCCCAGCCAGTGACCCAGGAGTCAGTGCCGTTGTAGAAGGTGCTGCCTGGCGCTGCCAGACACACAGGCTGAATGTAGCTGGTGAAAGTCACTGCTGTAGCCAGCTGCAGGAGGCAGATGTCGTTGTCGTGTGTGTTGGAGTTGTAGTTGGGATGAACAATGATCTTAGTCAGCCCCACATACTGTGCATTAGTGTTGGATCCTGACTGAGTTTGGAGACCCAGTACTGTGGTCACACTGCTTGCAGGGTACCTGGTTCTTAAATGAAACAAGTTGAGAATCATTTTTTTAACTGTTGTGGCTTTTATTTTCAAAATTATAAATCAGTCTGCACACAAAATTTCATTTTTATCATTTATATCTATGTTTTTCTTCTATCTTGAAATCCATGGTCATGAAGGGCCACAAAATCACCAAGTTGGTCAAAAACCATACAAACAATAATAAACAATGCAATAATTCTGTGTTACTAACTGTATTGTTGATTTGTTTTTGTTTTTTGTGTGGGCGTCACACATCATCTCTACTTTCCCTACTCACTCTACGAAGCAGTGAGCAGCAGTCAGCACCCACTGACTGTTGATGAGGGATCCTCCGCAGAAGTGGTTTCCAAAGTGTTGCAGGCTGACCTGCCAGGGCCAACTGCCTGGAGAAGCCACCTGTCCTCCAACTATCTTGGTGTTAAGTGGAGGCTGACCACACACTGGAGAAAGACAGACATTAAAGTTCCTATTGAGAAAAACTACCTATATCATGAACTGTCATTGTAGAGTAGCTTCTGCAATGATACGACCATCTGTTGATGGTGAGCTTTGCCACATTTAATTTTATATGCTGGCACTTGTAATGAAAATCTAATTTCATTCATAATCTACCCGATGTTTTATTGCTGCTACAGTATTTAAATTATTCATTACTCTGCTTTTGACATGATGTTCTTT
This sequence comes from Betta splendens, assembly GCF_900634795.4. Classification (NCBI taxonomy): domain Eukaryota; kingdom Metazoa; phylum Chordata; class Actinopteri; order Anabantiformes; family Osphronemidae; genus Betta; species Betta splendens. The sequence goes on from NC_040888.2 coordinate 11,918,895, forward strand.
TGTTAAAGTTCATATACTGTAACTTGTCATACTGTATGTACAGTAGATTTGTAGAGTATAAATGTATATTGACTTACCACTTTGCTGTGAGTGACACTCTGAAAGTTAGAAAAACAAAAGAACAACTTTGAAAAAATATGTGCAGAATACAGTATGTTGTAATGTAATGTGTATATAATGATTCCTGTTCCTGTGTGGTGGTGATTGTAATTAGTTACTGTACACCTGTTCTGTAGTATTTAAGTTTGCCCTCCTCCTGTTCTTTCTTGGTTCAGGTTGCCTTGCCTTGCCATTGTGTTCCCGCATGTCATCCTCTCGCTGTCCTGCTAAGTTAATGTGGAATCCCTGTCTTGTGTTCAGTGTCAGTAATTTAGTGTTCTTAGTATTTAGTATTTTAAGTGCGGTGCAAGCAGCACCCTCTGTTTGTGTGATTTACTGTTACTTGTTAGTCTTTTCTGTATTATTTGATTAACCATTAAACTTCATAACTCTGTATCTTTGAGTCGTGCATTTGGGTCCTCTCTGGTGGGTTTGTCTGGCTCCTACTAGAGAGCCTAGTTGAGTTTAATAGCTTCCCAGTGAAGGGATTTTGTAGTATTGTCTTGTTTAGTAATACTGTAGTCAATTTAGCCACTGAAGCAGCCGTTCTCTTTTGGTACATGGTGAGTTTCAGTTCCGAGGTAACGCGCCTGTCCGCCGCGTGTTTGTAACAAAACTGGTTTTACTTCCTCCTCTAAAATCATTATCACAGGAAATAAAAGAAATGGGTTATTCTACTGTCATAAAATTATGCTAATGATGACTGTACAGTATTTGAATATATAGTGAAAACGTCCTCAGTATTATTGCTGCAACTACTCTACTGTCACTCCAACTTATTTTACTGTACAAAGTACTATTTACTATCACATTTATTATTAAAAGTGTGACTATAAGTGTGGTATGATATTTTATTTAAATTCATGACTGAGGAATATGCCATTAATCTTAACCTCAGTAAATGTTTTGTGTTACGAACAGAATATGTTCATAATTAATATACAACTACATCTCAACATAAAACAACCCAGTGTACTGTACACAGTTCTGTGTATAGACAATAAGTGGATGCTGGTATGATACTATATGATGCAAACCTGGGATCATACTGGCAGAATCCAGGAAGACAAAAGATTCTATGTTGTGTTTTGCCTGATATAACTGTTACAAGCATTTAAATGTTGAAGTTGTGATATTTATAAAATTAAAATTTAATAAAAAGTTTAAATAAAAAGTAAAATTTATAAAAGGAAATTATATTGATGTAATGCTTTATAATTGCGCCAATTTCTTTTTATTTATTTTAAACAAGTAAACCTTGTAAATCTAAGAGCTATTTCATCATTGTAGAAGTTAAAATGTTGTACTCTTGTTTAAAACCTTTTAATTCTACCTAAGTGGATAAGAAGTCTATATTAATGACATAAACAATGTAAGCAAATTTCACAGATTATAAAGAATTGGGTGTATTACAAAATAAAATCTTTCTTTGATTTAAAATGGGGCTTTAAATATGATTTCTTTTACAGATGATTATTTGATTTTTCATTAACTAAAATACAAACTAGCCCTTAAACAACCAATAAATAAGTAAATGATTGGTTCAGCTGTATTGAGAGAGTATTGATTTTACCTTGTGTGAGGATAATCAGCAGAGTTGCCATACGGATCACCTTGTAAGAAGCCATGACTGACAGTCCATGTGGCAGCTTCTGCTGCTATCTATAATACAGAGCAGAGCATTTCTCCTCCCTCCCCCTACTCTCTTTCCTAGAACGCCTCCTTACCTGTGACAAACCTGTCCCACCACTCCTCAGTGACAACCAGAGCCAGTCAGCTGCCTTGTGTTGTCAAACAGGTCCATGTCACTGCAACAAAACTGATACTGGAAACAAATAGTCAAGTATCAACCAGCTTTTTGTTTCACAACATGTCCTCTATGAGCTACTTTTAGCTTAATTCAACTTTTATATTTTAGAGGGGTGTGTTTTAAAATTCATGTGACACCTAAAACAATCTCTTAAAATTAATAAAAATTTTGATTTCTTATGGGTTTAGTTCATAGTAATACGAACTCCAATGTTCCAATGCAGATCTAATGTTCTCAATGGCACAGTGGTTAGCACATCGTGCTAACCCAGGTCATGCCCAGGTCATGAATTCGAGTTGCATCAGGAAGGTAAGCCGGCGTAAAAACGTGGCCAAAAAATTAGCTGAAAGGAGTAAACATTTCTATATTTCTATATAATGATCCTACGAAAAAGAGAAGCAAAAACTGTGTAAATCTGATGTAAATTGAAAGCTACACACTACTACTGCCACACCCTCAGTGACTTTGCATAAAACCACTGAAACTACAGTAGACATCTCTGAACGAAGCTTAAATTATCAAAAAAAAATCAAAATTTTCACTATAGATGCAACATATTTTTCTTCTTTACGTAATTATATAACATTGCAGAACAACCTTTAACCTTTTTTATTTTACATAAACAGGACAGCAGGACAATGGGTTTATACACATCTCCAGCACCTATATAGAGACACGTTTAAATGGAGGCAGACACAGATCAAGTAAAATAATTTATAAAAGATCACAATTTTATTTTTGAACTAATTCTGTATATTTTTGTAGACAGGTTCACCCAGTCATACGTTAGACCTACAGTATACTGTAAAGTATATTATATATATATATACTCACACACACACTCTATTCTCACCCTCCGCGGGTGGTCTCATCCACTTTCCAAGCTCGGGTCCTCTCCCAGACGCCAGGGAGCTTGAGGGTTCTGCGCAGTATCCTTGCTGTTCCTAGGACTGCACTTTTCTGGACTGAGATTTCGGATGTTTTTCCAGGGATCTGTTGTAGCCACTCCTCCAGTTTGGGGGTCACGGCCCCAGTGCTCCGATCACCACAGGCACCACTGTGGCCTTCACCTTCCAAGCCTTCTCCAGTTCTTCTCTGAGACCTTGGTACTTCTCTAGTTTCTCATGTTCCTTTTTCCTGATGTTGCCATCGCTTGGTATTGCCACATCCACCACTACGACTTTCCTCTGCTCTTTGTCCACTACCACAATGTCTGGTTGGTTCGCCATTACCATTCTGTCTGTCTGTATCTGGAAGTCCCACAGGATCTTGGCTCGCTCGTTCTCTACCACCTTGAGAGGTGTTTCCCACTTTGACCTTGGGGTTTCCAGTCCATACTCCGCACAGATGTTCCTGTATACTATGCCAGCCACTTGGTTATGGCGTTCCATGTATGCTTTCCCTGCCAGCATCTTACACCCTGCAGTTATGTGCTGGACCGTCTCAGGGGCCTCTTTGCACAGTCTACAGCTTGGGTCTTGTCTGGTGTGGTAGATCTGGGCCTCTATGGCTCTGGTGCTCAGGGCCTGCTCCTGTGCAGCCAGGATGAGTGCCTCTGTGCTGTCCTTCAGTCCAGCCCTTTCAAGCCATTGGTAGGATTTGTTGAGATCAGCCACTTCAGTTATGTTCCGGTGGTACATCCCGTGTAAGGGCTTGTCCTCCCATGATGGTCCCTCTTCCAGCAGCTCGTCCTCTGTTCTTCACTGCCTGAGACATTCACTCAGCACGTCATCTGTCGGGGCCTTATCCTTGATGTACTTATGGATCTTGGATGTTTCATCCTGGATAGTGGCTCTCACGCTCACTAGTCCTCGGCCTCCTTCCTTGCGGCTAGCGTACAGTCTCAGGGTGCTGGATTTGGGGTGGAACCCTCCATGCATGGTGAGGAGCTCTCGTGTCTTAACATCTGTGGTCTGTATCTCTTCCTTTGGCCACCTTATTATTCCCTCAGGGTATCTGATCACTGGCAGAGCATAGCTGTTTATTGCCCGGGATTTGTTCTTGCCATTGAGCTGGCTTCTTAGGGCTTGCCTTACTCGTTGGAGGTATTTGGCTGTTGCCGCATTCCTTGTTGCCTGTTCAAGGTTGCCGTTCGCCTGTGGTATTCCAAGGTACTTGTAATTGTCCTCAATGTCTGCTATTGTTCCTTCTGGGAGTGAGACCCCTTCTGTGTGGATTACCTTGCCTCTCTTTGTCACCATCCTCCCACATTTCTCGAGCCCGAATGACATCCCGATGTCCGAGCTGTAGATCCTGGTGGTGTGGATTAGTGAGTCGATGTCTCGCTCACTCTTGGCGTACAGCTTGATGTCATCCATGCTACGGCAAGGGGGAGCCAGGACGCCAGGTCAGAGGGGAGGTGTCACCATCTCCCCAACCGGAAATTGGGTACGAAGCCCCAATAAGCACAGATACGCTGAGCGAGGCAGCAACTGACCTGAAAGATAAGATCATGGCGAGATTGAAAAGGCAACCCCGAACCCCACTACAACGGCTAAGTGAAGTACCATCAGAAAGTCTCATGGAAGATGTGAATGCAGCATTGAGAGCGATCCCTACCACAACAATCACAGAAACCAATGAGCTGATATACGCTTCAGCATCAGTGATCCTAGAGGTGCTTGGTTATAAGAGCAACCATGGGAGCCATGAGAAACAATACCCACCATGGAAACGAAGGTTGGAGGCAAAAATCAAGGCAGCTCGGAGGGAAGTGAGCCAAATGACAGAGGCCCAGAGAGGTGCAATGAAAAGACCAATGCCTAAGAGGTACAGCCAGATGACCATACCTGAAGCACTCGAAACTGCCAAGCAAAGGCTACAAGCCTTGGCCAGCCGCCTAAAGAGATACACCAGAGATAACGAAGCCAGACGAATAAATCGGCTGTTCGCAACACAACCTGCGAAAGTGTACTCTCAATGGCAGGGTAATAACAACAGAGCAGACCCACCAAGGCTGGAAACTGAACAGTACTGGAAGGGTATATGGGAAAGGGAGGCATCACACAACAGTGATGCACAGTGGCTGGTGGATCTGAGGGAAGACCACAGCAACCTCCCTGAACAGAATCCAGTGACTATCACAGTGGCAGACATTCAACATAGAGTCTCAGGTATGAAAAACTGGACAGCACCTGGCCCTGACATGATCCACGCCTACTGGCTAAAGAAGCTCACTGCAATCCATGAGCGCCTGGCAGCACAAATGAACCAGCTGCTAAGGGATGGGACTCACCCTGAATGGCTAACCAAAGGGCGAACGATCCTGATAATGAAGGATCCCTCAAAGGGTACAGTCCCATCCAACTACCGGCCAATAACCTGTCTCTCCACAACATGGAAGCTCATGTCAGGCATCATCGCAGCTAAGATAAGTGGGCACATGAGTCAATACATGAGCGAAGCACAGAAGGGCATTGGTAAGGATACCAGAGGAGCCAAACACCAACTCCTGGTAGACAGAACAGTCGCCCAAGACTGCAGAACGCGACACACCAACCTGTGCACAGCCTGGATCGACTACAAGAAAGCCTATGACTCAATGCCACACACATGGATCACTGAATGCTTGGAGCTGTACAACATCAACAGAACTCTAAGGGCCTTCATTGCAAACTCGATGAGGTTGTGGAGAACCACCCTTGAAGCCAATGGGAAGCCACTTGCCCAAGTATCCATCAAATGTGGCATATACCAAGGAGATGCACTGTCCCTACTGCTGTTCTGCATAGGTCTGAACCCCCTCAGCCAAAAATTAAACAAGACTGGCTATGGATACCGACTCCGGAACGGGGCCACCATAAGTCACCTCCTCTACATGGATGACATCAAGCTGTACGCCAAGAGTGAGCGAGACATTGTTATGGGAAAAATTGTCTCTTCCTTATTTCTATGTGTCTTCCTTACTTCTATGCAGTTATTATATGATTTATGACTTATGTTCTGCAATTAATATCTTATGTTTTGTCTTACTGTATGCATTTGACATTTCACCTAGATTGTTCAATGGTTGTCTCTGCCTGATAGACTCTCAACTCTAGCTCCCAAACCCAAGGCCGGGGTGTTGTGTCTCCCTGTATGTTGAGACTTGGTGCTCCTTTCTCACAGATGCAGGTGTGAGAAAGTAAAACTCTTCACGCACTGCGTCTGGGAGGAGATGGTGCATGTAATTTGATTGGGCCAGACAGACATTCCACCCTAGTTGGACAGAGAAGCTAAAAGGCAGAAACAACTTGAGGATTGTGTGATCTTTGCATTATACCTCCGTGGTGTATGTTCTGATCTCCCCAGCTGGCTTTTTATTTGCTTTCCTCATTATTGTTATTTTCTTTATTATTTCAATAAATCGCACAAAAGGACAACTCTCTCTCATCTGCCTTTATTGCAAAAATTCCACCACAGAAATTGGCGTTGTCGGCAGGATCCCGCGGCAGGTCGTCTGGACGGCGTGATCAGGGACGGCGGTCCTGAGGACTAGGTTCGCTCAGCCTCTAAACCTCTACAGCAGTTCTGAGTGGGAGGACTGCTCACCCGTCTGGATCGCCTCTGACGAGATCCAACGAACTCAAAATCCAACCTCTACTCTGCCCGGTGAGAGAGATTCCGTTTTGTTGCGACTTATTGAGGAAAAAAAAAAGAAAACGGGTTCGAAATTGGTTTCATTACTTGGCTCTGATCATTTGGTTTAGGGAAAGTAAGGCAAATAACAAATTATAAAACATCCTCAACTAGACTTTAACAACGACAAAAGAAAATATAATAATTAGGACCAAACAAATTTAAAAAAAAAAAATAAATAAATAAATAAATAAAAAATTTAATATTCGGGTAAAAAAATTAATTAGGTCAAAGTGTGCCCTGGTGGTCGAGACGGTGGTTGCTAAGGGTTGGCTCGTGGAACCGAGCTTCCGTCTGTACTGAGGATACAGACATGTTTTTCTGATCTGTGCGTGGTCCACACGTGGGGGACTGAGTATAAAAGACGGCTTCTGAAAGAGGGAGTGCGTTTGCAGAGTGAAGTGTTTTCAAGAGACGAGGGCCCCGGGCCTAGAGGGGCCTAACGTTGAGGAAGTACTTCGTGAAAGACTCTGTCGCCAGATCGGGTTGGTTCCCTTTTTACGGAGACGTCCGATAAAAAGGCATTTTGGGAAGGTTCCGGCCGGAACACATAAAAATCTAAGGCAGAAAACCGCCGGGACTCTGAAAGATGGGTTCGGGGCAATCTAAGTCTCCACCACCAGACTGCAGCATTACAAAATTAATGAGACGTAAATATGGTGATGAGTGCGTGTCATGTCTTCACGACTGGACAAAACTTTATGGGTTTCAAGAGGGTGGATCACTCAGTGTGAAGGACATACGTGCTTTAAAAGAAAAATTAGAAGAAAAGGAGAAACAGCTCCGTAAAAGCAAAACAATTAAAGTTAAAACTTTAGAGGAAATTGAATTAAATAATAGATGCCTTGAAATATGGGTTAAAGAATCCGAACGCAGGGAAAGATTAAAATGCCAAAAAGAACTAGGAGGGAGAAAGGATGAGAGTGGTGACGTAGCTGGCAGAAAAGATAACAACTCTGTGGAAGCTTGCACACCGCCACCATACACACATACACACACACAACATGATGAGAAACAGAGCGCTCCCACTGTTTCTGCTTTGTATCCTTTTGCAGAGCTGAGCGCGATCAAGGTGAATCCCGACCTGGACTCCTTCTACGTCAGCAGGAGGGCCGGGCAGGGTGGACAGCAGGACCAACAGCCTGACCAACAACAACAGCCTGATCCACAGCAACAGCCTGCCCCATATCAGCCTGCCCCATATCAACAGCCTGGCCCACACCAACAGCCTGGCCAACCTCTGTTATCAGGAGCTGCAACATCAGCTGCAGAGCAGTCAGAGCATGTGGAGGACAGTGTAAATGCCACACCAACTCCTGGAACGGAGGCACGGATGTTCTGGACCGATTCACCTGTCGGCTTCATTCCTACATCATCCACTGCCACAGGCTCTGCCCATGCACCAACTGCCACTACGAGTGCTGCCTCTGCAACTACCAGCGTTCGTACCCTGAGGAGCAACACACCAGTAGCTCCAGAAATCAGCTTGCCCATGGTGGAAGTGGCCGGCCCTGAAGGAAGCATGTTAGTGCACAGACCATGGACTAGCGCTGACATAGCTGACTTTGCTCAAAATCTCCCAGACATCACTGTATCAGGAAAGACATTCGGTGCCAACCTTCTGGCTTTCTGCCAGGAGTACAGACCCACTGGAGCTGAGATCCGTCGCATCCTGGCCAAGCGTCTTTCAGCCTGTGAATATCAAAAACTGACTGGACAATTGCCTGATGTGACACTTGCTCTCAAACACAAAGACTGGACAAACAACTTAAATGATGGATTCGTTGCCGCAGTGAGGACGCTTGTCACCCACCTCGAAACTGCGTTCCCCGATAAAGTCTGTATGATTAAAGTCACCACATGCAAACAACAACCAGAGGAATCAGTTGATGACTTTGTTCACCGCCTCACCACTGCATACAACACGCACGGAGGAGGTCACCCTCCCCCGGAAGGAGTGGGAGGACTTATCTGTTCAACATACGAGAGTCACCTGTGTGAACTGGTGATGAAAGGCTTACTCCCTGAAGTTTTTGACGCCGTGAAGCAGTCATACATCGGATGGAAAGAAGAAGCGCGTCTGTCTGACCTCACAAGACACGCACGCCATGCTTATGACACTCTTCAGCAAAGAAAGATGGCGAAGAAGGAAAAACAACAGAGCGAACTGTATCTGCCATCCTTGGAGATGTTCTCTGCAATGCATAACAACGGCAGAGGCATGGGAGGCAGGCCCCGCGGGCGCGGGAGGGGGAGAGACCCCAGACGGGACTGGCCCAACAGAGACGTCAGAGCCACATTTGGAAATCCAGGGAATATTTGCCATTATTGCGGCGAACCAGGACACTGGAAGAAGAACTGCCCTTTGCTACGCCAGCACCCACCCTCCCGGGCACTCTCGTCAGACTGACTAGAGGAGGAGCCCAGCGAAGGTTTCCGTTCACATGATGACGTAGACGGTACCGCACAGACACACACACACTCGATCACACTTGATACATGCTCAATCGATTCAAATTCATGCTTGCCTGCTTGCAATGAAGACTTGCTTTCTGCTCAAAATATCCCACAGAGTGATTCTGAAAAGAATAACAAACAGCTAAATGACAACTGCTGCATGACTTTACAGTCAAATGGTTTCAAACAATTTCCTGAGTTTGCTCTGACGGTTCAAGGTGAACGTATGGTGTTTTTAGTAGACTCAGGAGCAACAAATTCGGTAATAAAATCTTCCATGTTTTCCAATCCACCTAAAATGAGTGGACGATTTGTGCACACTATAGGTTCGTCTGGCCAGACAATAAAAGAAAAACTTACTGTGCCTCTATCTTGTACGACATCAGACGGCAAGACACTCAAACATTCATTTTTGCTTTCAAACTTATGCCCAGTTAATCTATTAGGAAGAGATCTCATGTGTAATTTAGGTATTTCACTGATTTCCACTCCGGAGGGAGTGCAGGTCACAACCACAGACAATGTAAATAATTTTTCTTTGTTTGTGTTAATTTCAGCTCAGAGCCGCTGCTCTACTCTTATCA